>NC_037676.1:105191499-105452229 GCF_003255815.1 Theropithecus gelada
TTTTTTTTTTTTTTTTTTTTTTTTTTTTTTTTTTTTTTTTAGACGCAGCCTTGTCTTGTTGCCCAGGTTGGAGTGCAGTGGTGTGATCTTGGCTCACTGCAAGCCCTGCCTCCTGGGTTCAAGCAATTCTCCTGCCTCAGCCTCCCAAGTAGCTGGGATTACAGGAGTGAGCTACCACACCCGGCTAATTTTTGTATTTTTAGTAAGACAGGGTCTCACCATGTTGGCCAGGCTGGTCCTGAATTCCTGACCTCGTGATCTGCCTGCCTCGGCCTCCCAAAGTGCTGGGATTACAGGTGTGAGCCACTGTGCCTGGCCAGGTAACCTTTAAGAATACTTAGAAGCCCAGAAATAAACCCAAACCTATATGATCAACTAATTTTTGGCAAGAGTAACAAGAAGACACCTGGGAAAAGTACAGTATCTGCAATAAATGGTATTGAGAAAACTTGATTTCCACAGGTAAAAGAATAAAATTAGACTCTTATCTTACACCACATGCAAAAATCAACCAAAATGCCTACAAGACCTAAGCATAAGACCAGAAACAATAAAACTCCTAGAAAAAAGCATAGGGGAAAAGCTCCTTGACATTGGCCTTGGCAATGATTTTTTTTTTTGCATATCATTGCAAAAGCTCAGGCTACAAAAGTAAAAATAAGTGGGACTACATCAAACTAAAAAGCTTCTGCATAGCAAAGGAAACAATCACCACATTGAAAAGGCAACCTACAGATTGAGAAAAAAATATTTGCAAACCATGTATCTGGTAAGTGGTTGTATCCAAAACTTACAAAGAACTCATACAACTCAATAACAAGAAAACATATAACCCAACTTTAAAAATGGGCAAAGGACCTGAGTAGATATTTCTTCAAAGAAGACATAAAAATGGCCAACAGGTATATAAAAAGAAAACATCAAAACCACTATGAAATGTCACCTCACACCCATGGAGAGCTATTATCAAAAAGACCAGGCCGGGCGCGGTGGCTCAAGCCTGTAATCCCAGCACTTTGGGAGGCCGAGACGGGCGGATCACGAGGTCAGGAGATCGAGACCATCCTGGCTAACCCGGTGAAACCCCGTCTCTACTAAAAAATACAAAAAACTAGCCGGGCGAGGTGGTGGGCGCCTGTAGTCCCAGCTACTCGGGAGGCTGAGGCAGGAGAATGGCGTAAACCCGGGAGGCGGAGCTTGCAGTGAGCTGAGATCCCGTCACTGCACTCCAGCCTGGGCGACAGAGCGAGACTCCGTCTCAAAAAAAAAAAAAAAAGACCAAAGATAAGTGTTGGCCAGGGTGTGGGGACAAGGTAACCCTTACGTGCTGGTGGGAATGTAGGTTGGTGCAGCCATTATGGAAAACAATATGGAGGTTCCCAAAGAAATTAAAAATAGAACCACCGTAGGATCCAGCAATCTGAGTTTATACCCAAAGGAAATGAAATCACCACCTTGTAGGCTGAGCACAGTGGCTCACACCCATAATCCCAGCACTTTGGGAGGCCGAGGCAGACGGATCACCTGAGGTTGGGAGTTAGAGACCAGCCTGACCAACTTGAGAAACCCCATCTCTACTAAAAACACAAAATTAGCTGGGCATGGTGGCGCATGCCTGTAATCCCAGCTACTCTGGAGGCTGAGGCAGGAGAATCGCTTGAACCCGGGAGGTAGGCAGAAGTTGTGGTGAGCCGAGATGGTGCCGTTGTACTCCAGCCTGGGCAGCAAGAGTGAAACTCTGTCTCAAATAAAATAAAATAAAATAGAACACCACCTTGTAAAGATATATCAGCACTCTCATGTTCTTTGTGGCATTAATCACAATAGCCAAGATATGGAAGCTACCTAGGTGTCCATCAGTGGATGAATGGATAAAGAAACTGTGGCACATCTGTACAGCGAAATGTTTTCAGCCTCAAAAAAGGAGATTCTGCCATTTGCCACAAAATGGATGAATCTAGGGGACATTATGCTAAGTGAAACTAGCCATACACCTAAAGAAAAATATTATAGGATCTCACTTATATGTGGACTCTAAAGAAAAAAGTCGAACTACAGTGAAAGAGGGCAAAACAGTGGTTACCAGAGGCAGGTAGAGGGGAGAACAGGGGAGATGTAGGTCAAAGAATACAAGTAGCAGACATGTAGGATGAACAAGTCTGGAGATCTAATGTGCAACATGAGTTAATAATAGTGTATGGCATTTGGGATTTTTGCTAAATGAATAGATTATAGCTGCTCTTGCCACAAAAAGGGGGGTAACTGTATGATGATGGATATGTTAATTTGCCTCACTATAGTAACCATTTTACTGTTTATATGTATCTCATAACACCATGCTGTATACCTTAAATAGACAAAATAACATTTATTTCTTTTTTAAAAAAATAATACTTAGAAAATATGAGAATATTTAAAATTAGGATACATCAAACCTCATGATTTTGCCACAATTTGATGATTTTCATTAAAAGACAAATTAATATAATTTGTTCCCACGTATTGTATTTTAGGGTTGGCATAACAGAATGCTATCAAAATTGGGAAGTTTCATAATGATCCATGTATGTACAACTGCACTCGGGTACCTCTGTCTTCTCTCACCTCTGTAAGAGCAATTTTGTTTGTACCTCTCGAGACTCTGGAGACATGTTTTACAAAAGCAGTTTGAAGTGAGTATTTATTCATTTGGGCTTTCCTGGTGTGGCCCTTTCAGCTGTGCAGAATGCCACAGCAATGAGGAAACTGTTTGTTTCCAAGCAGGAGATGCCAATGTGATGACAGACTTTTTGAAGGCATGTAGCTGGTGGCTGTTAAATCTGCATTTCCTGACATGCATAATGGTCCATAAGCTGCTGGATGTGAGCAGAGAGTTGGTCAATAATCAAGCCTTCTTTTTCATAGTGTTTAACAATGCAAAGTGCTTTTAAATAATTATTTGAACTAATCTTAACAATGACCCTATGAGATCAGAGGGATATCCTGGCAACATAAGAACATATTAAACGTCATTCTCATAAGACAAAGGTCTATTTTCCCCAGTTTAGAACCTAGGTACTCTCTGATAAGTAGAATGCACTCTTATATTATTTTCAACAAATGTCCATTGAGCCCCACCTATGGGCCAGTGGGCACTGCAAGATGTTGGAGAGCTACAGATGAACAAGACACAGCTGCTTCTCTCAACTCTGTCTGTCAGGAGAGAGACATGAACACCACTATCATCAGATGCTGAAAGTGCCATAATCAATGTCTTCTGGGAAAATGAGGGAGAGGAGAGAAGGTTTCAGAGAGCTGCAGAGGATGTTCATGCTGACCTTTGCAGTGTGAATAGGATTCTGCCTGGCAGGGAAGTGAAGGGAGGACATTCCAGGGAATGGGTGCAGCATATAAGGGGGACAGAAGCATGGACTACATGATTTCTTCAGAGAATGAGAGGGTAAGGAAGGATGCATTCAATTAGCAGATGGTGGAGAGCCTTGTTTGCTGTGCCAAAAGACTTGAATTAGTCCTGCAAACCACGGAGGCAGTAAAGAGCAGATCTAGTTAGGTGTGAATCCAAATTCCAAAAACTTGCTGACTTGGGGGAGCTGCTTAATCATCATCTGGGGGAGCTGCTTAATCAGCATCTGTAAAATAGGGGCTATACGCATCCTTCTGGGTGAGTTTTGATAAGCACTTTATAAGCCAGTATATATAAAGTGCTTAGTACACTGCCTGGCACACAGTAAGTGTTGACCATTAACTACTCTCTGGTACTATTTCCTTATCTTTTTTGAATCAGACTCCTTTGAGAATGAATGAATCCTCTCCTCAATACAATATTTTGTATATAATTTAAGGAGATTCACATTATCTCCTGAAACTGGAGTCCAAGATAAGAGTCCTGCTGTGTCTTCTCAAAATTTTTTTAACTTTATTTTTTTAGAGCAGATTTAGGTTCACAGCAAAATTAAGAAGATACAGAGATTTACCTTATATTCCTCACCCCTATGCATGTATAACTTCCCTGATGATATCAACATCCCTTACCAGAGTGGTACACTTGTTACAATTGATGAACCCACGTTGATGCATCACAATAACCCCAAGTCCATGGTTTACCTCAGGGTTTGTCCTTGGTGTTGTATATTCTATGGGTTTAGACAAATCCATAATGACACATATCCATCATTATAGTATCATACAGAGTAGTTTCACTGTCCTAAAACTCTGCACTCTCATCTGAAGTTTTCTTTCTTTCTTTCTCTTTCTTTCTCTCTTTCTTTCTCCTTCCTTCCTTCCTTCCTTCCTTCCTTCCTTCCTTCCTTCCTTCCTTCCTTCCTTCCTCCCTCCCTCCCTCCCTCCCTCCCTTCTTCTCTTCCTCTCTTCCTCTCTTCCTCCCTTCCTCCCTTTCTCTCTTTCTTTCTTTTCTTTTCTTTCTTTCTTTCTTTCTTCTTTTTGACAGAGTCTTGCTCTGTTGTCCAGGCTGGAGTGCAGTGGTGTGATCTTGACTCACTGCAACCTCCACCTCCAGGGCTCAAGCAATTCTCCTGCCTCAGCCTCCTGAGTAGCTGGGATTACAGGCACCCACTACCACACCCAGCTAATTTTTGTATTTTTCATAAAGACAAGGTTTCACTGTGTTGGCCAGGCTGGTCTTGAACTCCTGACCTCAGGTGATCTGCCTTCATTGGCCTCCCAAAGTGTGGGGATTACAGGGGTAAGCTAATGTATTCGTCTTTATGTGAAGTTTTAAAGCAGGAGAGTGCTAATATCAGGTTTTATTTTTTATTTTTGGGGGGAGAAATACTGGTTATTGGAGAAGGATACCATCTTTGGTTCTCAATTTTTTTTTTTTTTTTGAGATGGAGTTTTGCACTTGTTGCCCAGGCTGGAGTGCAGTGGTGTGATCTGAGCTCACTGCAACCTCCCCGTCCCGGATTCAAGGGATTCTCCTGCCTCAGCCTCCCAAGTAGCTGGGATTACAGGCGCCCGCCACCATGGCCAGCTAATTTTTGTATTTTTAGTAGAAACGGGGTTTCATCATGTTTGCCAGGCTGGTCTTGAACTCCTGACCTCAGGTGATCTGCCTGCCTCGGCCTCCCAAAGTGCTGGGATTACAGGTATAAGCCATTGCACCTGGCTGGTTCTCAAATCTGACTGTACATTATAATTACCTGTAGTGATTCTTAGAAACGCTGTTGCACCCAGCTTCACTCTCAGATATTCCGATTCAGTTGATCGGGGTCACGCAGAGCATCGGGCTTTTTTTTTTTTTTTTTTTTTTTTTTTGAGAGCCTCTCTCTATCTCCCAGGTTGGAGTGCAGTGGCGCGATCTCCACTCACTGCAAGCTCCGCCTCACTGCAAGCTCCGCCTCCCGGGTTCACGCCATTCTCCTGCCTCAGCCTCCGGTGTAGCTGGGACTACAGGCGCCCACCACTGCGCCCGGCTAATTTTTGTATTTTTAGTAGAGACGGGGTTTCACCATGTTAGCCAGAATGGTCTCGATCTCCTGACCTCATGATCCGCCCGTCTCAGTCTCCCAAAGTGCTGAGCCACTGCGCCTGGCCCAGCATCAGGCTTTTTTACATTTTCCAGGGGATTCCAATGTATAGCCAGTTTTAAGAACCATTTGACTGTCTCCAATGTTAGACAGCCAGAGAGAGAAGAGCCGAAAAGGAATGGAAAGAAGAATAGAGGAGAGGAAAAATTCAGAACACTTTGGAGATGGAATCAATCAGACCAAGCAACCAATTACATGTGGTGAGGGAAAATGGTGTGAGGTGATCCAAAAGGGGAAGGAGGTATTTGTGTTTTGTTTCTTGTTTACTACTTTTTCTTCACTATGTAAAAGGGAGGAGTGGGCAAGGAGAAAATAATTCATTCGACAAACATATACTTAAAATACATGTATTGGCCAGGCACGGTGGCTCACGCCTATAATCCCAGCACTTTGGGAGGCCAAGGTAGGCGGATTGCCTGAGGTCAGGAGTTTGGGACCAGCCTGACCAACACGGTGAAACCCTGTCTCTACCAAAAATACAAAAATTAGCCTGGCGTGGTGGTGCATGCCTGTAATTCCAGCTACCCAGGAGGCTGAGGCAGGAGAATTGCTGGAATCTGGGAGGCGGAGGCTTCAGTGAGCTGAGATCGCGCCACTGCACTGTAGCCTGGGTGACAGAGCAAGACCCCATCTCAAAAAATAAACAAATAAATAAAAGTTATTAAGTGCAAACTGTGGGTTCAGATTTTGTTTTGAGCATCTTTAAAATGCCTGTGGAACATGCAAATGTCACATAGGCACCTGAAAATACCAGAGCAATTGGAAGTCACCAATTCATAACTGGGTGATTGTGAAAGAGTGTGGATGAGATCACCAGGAGAGAGTAGGGTGATGAACACGGGGAATCATGGACCACAGACCCTGGGGTTGGGGAGGAAAGCCTTTGTGTGGGATGGTGAGGGTGTGAGCGAAGGAGGCAAGAGTTTCCAGAAGGAGTGGGTGGCCAGTGTGTGAAATGCAGCAGAGAGATGGCCAGAGGTGAAGGCCAACAGGAGCAGGCCCTTCACTTGATGATTAGGAGAGGGCTGTGGCTGTTGAGACAGTGGCAGGGATGGAAGCCAAATTCTAGTGGTTGTGGATGAAAAAGAAAGTGAGGAAGCACAAGCATTGACATAGGAAGTTTGGGGAAAAAGCAATGAAAGCAGTAGCACAGGGAAGGAAGGGTGGAGGACAGAGCTTTATTTTAGGCTGGAGTGGCATTATTGTAGTCTGAGGGGAAGGAGCCAGGCTAGAGGAAGCCATCAAAAATACAGAAGAGGGAGGAGACGGGCAGTGGAGCCACGGCTCTGCTGCGGCAGGCAGCCCAGGGCTTACAAACACTGGGTGAGGAATTGCTCTTGGATGGGGACTAGGGATGCTTGTTTCTTTGAGGCTAAAGTGAAGAAGTTTCCAGAACGATGCAGGCCTGTCCAAGAAGCCACCCAGGGTCATTTCTGATTCCCATGACAGCCTCCTGCCTACATTCTCCCACTTCCCAGGACTCAATCTGTTTTGTCCCCGCCTTGAATGCTGCCTCCACCTCAGGACTTGAGACTGGCTGGAGAATGAGATGGGATAGCTGAGGTTTCCACCTCTTTCACTGTCCCAGAAGAAAAGCATGGGGCCTCTTTCTGTTTTTAGTTAATGGCTAATCACAGTGCATGAAGAATCCAGCTGCAGCTACAAAGATTTGTGGATTCTCAAAAGGTCTTCAGTCCTTCTTACTCATTCTTTCTTCCCCTTTTCAGAGGATCCTCTCCTCTGCTCCCTGGCTCTCTTGTACTGACCTTGCTTCCAGTTATTATACATTGCTGGCCATCTTCCTGAAAGTCTTTCTCCTCTGAGCATTAGTGACATTCTTCTCCAGTTTGTCCTCCTGTCCACTGTCTCCCCTCCTGTTCCTGACCTCTAGATGTTAAATGCCAGGACTCTGTCCCACGCTCCTTCCCCAGGTACATGCTCTTAGAAGGCCATTGTGTCTAGTCCATCACTTTAAATTTCATCTCTACACAGAGATGTCCTGACCTCCTGCTCCAATACCAGCACTCCCCACTGCGTGACTGACATTTCCATTTGAATGTCTCACAGGGATCTCAAATTTAACGTGCCCAAAACAGAACTCTTGATTTTTTCCCCCCTCAATCTGTACCTCCTTCTGGTTTTCCACTCTCAGTATATACTGGCATTTGTTCCCTCAGTTGCTGAACCAAAAACTCAAGGTCAACCTTGATTCTTCTCCTCTGCAAATGCAATCTATCAGTAAATCCTATCAACTCTACCTCCAAAATGGTTTGAAATCAGTCCACTTCTTGCATCTCCACTCTGGTCCAATGTTACTTAAAAGCGGGGTTTACAGACCAGCCACATCAGCATCACCAGATAACTTGTTAGCAATGCAAAATATTGAGGTCATTTCCATCTAGAATCAGAAACTCTGGAGATGGCACTCTTCAGAGAATTCCCATGCCTGCTCAGGTTTGAGAAGCACTACTCTTGTTCATGCCTTCATAATCTCCAGTCCAAGCCACTGCAATAGCCTCCAACTGCTCCCCTTATTCACTCACTTACCCACTAGAATCTGCTCTCCCCCTACAGCCAGAGTGATGGTTTTTAAAAACAGTATCAGATTGTATCACACGTACACCCTCTGTCCCCCAGTTTAAGATCTCCCATGGCCTCCCTTGGACATAACACAATCCAAGTTCTCTTTCCTGACCCACAGAGTCCTGAGGTGAGATCTGACCACACCTACTACTCCAGCCTCTGCCAAAACCTCCCTTCCCCCTTCCTCTGGGCTGCAGCTCAACGGGCTTTCTCCCACAGTGTGCATCAGCTTGTTGCTGACTTGGGACTTCTGCACTGGCTGTTCCCTCTGCCTAAAATGTTCTTCCCTTGAACTTCAGTTGCTGGTTCCCTCATGTCATTTTCTGCTCAGTGTAACTGGCACCCCCTTTAGAGAGGCCTTATACCAATGAACAAATCCAAAGCAGCTCCTTTTTACAAAATATGCAGTTTTAACCTGTATAGCACTTACTATCAATTTTTACAAATTTTCTTATTTATTATCTAATGTAACATTTTTAGTCTTTGTGGTTTTTTTACTTTTTTTGAGACTGCATCTCACTCCATCGCTCAGGCTGAAGTGCAGTGCGTGATCATGGCTCATAGCAGCCTCAGCTTCTCTGGGCTCAGGTGATCCTCCCACCTTACCCTCCTGAGTAGCTGGGACCACAGGTGCACACTGCCATGCCTGGCTAATATTTGTAACTTTTTTGGTAGAGACGGGGTTTTGCCATGTTGCCCAGGCTGGTCTCGAGCTCCTAGCCTCAAGCAATCTGCTCATGTTGGCCTCCTAAAGTGCTGTGATCATGAGCGTTAGCCACCATGCCTGGCCATTAATGTACATTTTATGAGACCTGGTTTATCTTGTTCATTGCTGTTTCCAAATGCCTGAACAGTGCCTAGCTCCCTAAATATTTGTTGAATGAATGAACTTCACTTCTTCCTTACTTGTAGGCCTGAAGTTGCTATTAAGAAATAATTATTCAGTCTGGACACAGTGGCTCATGCCTGTAATCCTAGCACTTTCAGAGGCCGAGGAGGGTGGATTGCCCGAGTTCAGGAGTTTGAGACCAGCCTGGACAACATGGCAAAACCCCAACTCTAACATAAATACAAAAAAATTAGCCAGGCGTGGTGGAGCGTGCCTGTAATCCCAGCTACTCAGGAGGCTGAGACGTGAGAATTGCTTGAACCCAGGAGGCAGAGGTTGCAGTGAGCCGAGATTATGCCATTGCACTCCAGCCTAGGCAACAGAGCGAGACTTTGTCTCAAAAAAAAAAAAAAAAAGAAAGAAAGAAATAATAATTCATGAACTAGTGTTTGTTCAAATGGTTACTCACTCCTCTCATGTGGCTGCATTGCTGGAAGCCTCCAGCCAGCATCAGTCTCATCTCAGAGGCCTGGGTCCACATGTTAGTGTAGTCCCCTTACAGCACAAGCCATCTCGAAAGGAGGCAGGAACGTGAGAAGACATTACACTGAAAAGATGGCAGGAGTGCAAAAGGACATTAGTGGGCTACTTTCTTAGAACTTTAGGGAGATAATCAGTGAATGATACCTGAGGGCCTCTGTTTTTGTTGTTGCTGAGCAGTAGACAAAGTTGCCTTTTTTTTTTTTTTTTTTTTTTGAGACAGAATTTTACTCTGTCACCCAAGCTGGAGGGCAGTGGTGCAATCTCAGTTCACTACAACCTCTGCCTCCCAGGTTCAAATAATTCTCCTGCCTCAGCCTCCAGAGTAGCTGGGATTACAGGCACTCGCCACCATGCCTGGCTAATTTTTGTATTTCTAGTAGAGACAAGGTTTCACCATATTGTCCAGGCTGGTCTTGAACTCCTGGTCTCAAGTGATCCACCCACCTCAGCCTCCCAAAATGCTGGGATTACAGGAGTGAGCCATTGCGCCTGGCCAAAGTTGCCTAATTTTTAAGAAAATTGTCTTTATGGTCATAGAAGCCTGGGTTTAAGCCCTGGCTCTGCCACTTATTGCTGTGAAACCTTGGGCAAGTCACTTAAACACCGTAAGTCTCAATGTCCTCATTTGTACACCAGGGGTGAGAACAGTACCTACAACACAGGACCGTTGACAGGCTAAATGAGACACCTACAACGTATCTGGCAATGGCAAGCCACTGCCTAAGTGTGAGCTATTATTGTTACTATTTTATAATGAGAGAGAGAGAGAAGGGTGACTAGCACTGAGGGCTCAAAAAAACAAAAAATGTAAAAAAGGCTGGGTGTGGTGGCTGACGCCTATGATCCTAGCCTTTTTTGAGACCATGGAGGCAGGTGAATTGCTTGAGTTCAGAAGTTTGAGACCAGCTGGGTGAGACAGTGAAACCCCATCTCTACAAAAAGCACAAAAATTAGCCAGGCATGGTGGTATGCACCTGTAGTCCCAGCTACTTGGAAGGCTGAGGTGAGGTGAGAGGATGGCTTGGGCGTGGGAGGTGGGGGTTACGGTGAGCCAAGATCATGCTACTACACTCCAGCCTGGGTGATAGAGCCAGACCTTGTCTCAGGGGGCAGGGGGTGGGGAAGGCACAGCCATACACAATAATAAGAGAAACACAAGCTAGAAGTGTATCAAAATGTCGTTCTTCATCTTCCAAATTGGCAGAGCCTAGAAGTTGGCTGACACTGTTGGTGGAACACAGGGAAGCTGGTGGGAGGGTAAATTGGTACGACAACCTCCACGGACAGAACTTTGGCAACCGCTAAGAAAATTACAAATGAACATGCCCTTTGGCCCAGCCAATCCATTTCTAGGAATTTATGCCACAGATATCCTGGCACATATGCAAAGTAATGTAGGTACAGGTTATTTATTTCAGCACTGTTTGCTTAACAAAATATTGGAAGCGACCTAAATGTCCATGAGTAGGGAAGGGTTAAATACATCATAGTCTATTTATACAATGCAGCAAATAAAATGAAAAACTTCCTTTATATACTGATGTGAAACACTTTCCCAAATTGATTGTTACATGAAAAATGCAAGGTGCAGGATTGTATGTAAGCAGGATATAACAGAAAGCAGGTTTTGGGAAAAAATGTATACCTGTATGCATGTGTCTTTTTTTCTTTTTTCTTTTTTCTTTTTTTTTGAGACAGAGTCTTGCTCTTGTCCCCCAGCCTGGAGTGCAATGGTGCAATCTTGGCTCACTGCAACCTCCACCTCCCGGATTCCAGCAATTCTGCCTCAGCCTCCCAAGTAGCTGGGATTACAGGCGCCCGCCACCACGCCCAGCAAATTTTTGTATTTTTTAGTAGAGACGGGGTTTCAATACGTTGGCCAGGCTGGACTAGAGCTCCTGACCTCTGGTGATCTGCCCACCTTGGCCTCCCAAAGTGCTGGGATTACAGGTGTGAGCCACTGCACCTGACCATGTGTCTTTTTGTATAACCAGAAGACCTCTGAAAGGACAGAGTAGAGGAAAAGTTTTTATTGTACACTCTTTTGTAGCTCTTGAAATTTGAACCATGTGAATGTATTATCTGTTTTAAAAAAAGGTGAAGATTTTAATTTTTTAAAACTTGTGAGTACTAATGCTCAATGCTTCTTACCTGTTAGGTGATGATTGGTTCTAGGAATGGTGGATGGTAAATCTCTCTCAATGACAACTAAAGTCAAATACAAAAGCAATGATAACAAAGGTACTAAAGACCCAGACATTCTCTGGGTTCTGTGCTTGATGCTGTAATGGTTGGCTTGCAAGGGAGTTGTTCACAAGGAGATAATAACCTGATAATGCCCATGGGAATCTATATCAATCGACAGAGAATGTTCTGTATTTCTCCCAAGTTTTTAAAAACAAATTTTTTTCTTTTTCATTTCTTCCAGCATAAAAATGCATAGTTAACATGCATTTGGAAGAATCTTTTCAAGCCATATGGATTTAACTGTGCTTTTTTTGGAAGAGCACAAGAAGGAGAGTGGATATACATTTTCTTCACGTTTCCTCTGCCTTCTATTTAGCTAGCAATTTTGTGAGAGAACCGAAGCACAGCTTAGAGGAATGTGAAGTCAGCCTTCCAATGGGCACTGCTTCTCTGTTTTGAGAGTTTCTCTGCATGGCAAGCCCTCCGGTACTCCTGCCAAACACTACCAGTCTCCAGCTTCCTTACTACACATTGCAAAATTTTATGCAGGTTTTCTTTCCCCCTTCCTTCTGATTTGTTTCTAATCCCCTAACTCCCTGCAAGTCTAGTTGTCCTGGGTCCTTCTAAGACTCCATGGAAGTAAACAGGTATTAATATTATTAATTGATCACTTCATTCCATAAACATTTACTAAGTCCCTAGTATGTGTCTGGCACCATGTCAATGCTAGCAACTCGAAAAAGAATAAGAAATGATTTTGAATTTAAGGCACTTACTGTTGTTTTGGAGAGACAGAAATACGGTACAGCGTGGGAAGTACGTGGGTGCTATGTGAGCACCAGAAAGGGACACCTAACCCAGCTTTGGTGGGAGAGTGGGATAGGAAGGGATTCCTGGGGAAGCAAGGCGTGAGGAAAGGCTTAAAGGATAAGTAGAAGTTAACTAGGGAAGGTGGGGTGAGGGGGATGAGCGGGGTTGGATATTGGAGGTAAGGACTACCTGTGTGAGAGTGAGAAGGAGCCTTCTGTGTGACAGGAGGGGTACAGTTTCAGCAAGAGCAAAGGCTTGGAGGTGAGCAAACACCCCAGGGGTATGTGTTTTCATTCAGTTTAACTAGGACGTGATGTGTGCAGCAGGAAATGGCAGTAAATGAGGGAAGGAGGACGTTATTGAGAACATCAAGTGCAACAGAGGGGCAGAAACACAGGGCAGAAGATACTGACAAGTAATAGGTCGTGGGTGACCTGATGAAGTGGTTTCTCAGGACTGGTAGGGCCTGAGACAGGATCTGGTATATTGAGGAGTGAAAGGGAGGTGAGACTGCACTCAGATAGTAGTTAACATTTACAAACCACCTTCTATATGACGAGGCTCTAATGCATCAATTTCTCACAACAACCTGAGAGGTAGACATTATCCACAGCCTTGTTTTACAGATGAGGAAACTGAGGCACAGAAAGGTTAAGCAACTTGCCAAAGGTCATGCAGGTAGAAGTGGCAGAAATGAGAGCTCAAGGTTCCAGAAACCAAACTCCTGACCAATAAGAAGCTGGGATTCCAGAAATGCTGTCATTGCTAGAGAGTGACTCAAGGCTACTGGAAATTGTAGCACATTTATAGACACAAAGAATAGTGCCTGGAGACATGCGGGAAGTGATGTCTAACAGAGCAAGGTCCAGGAAGATAAGGCTGAGCCCTGGATTTGACAGTAAGAAAGTCGCTGGTGACCTCTCAGAAAGCAGTTTCAGCAGCAATTGGGGAGGAAGCCAGATGAACCAGAATTAGGAGAAAAAGGCCTTAAGAGCCACCATTCAGGCACAGGGGGTGGCAATGCCTGAGGGTAGGATGGAGACAGCCCCATCCAGAGACAGCAGAAAGGGAGTGCGTTAGTCAGGGTTCCCCAGAAAAAATATAGGAGTGTGTGTGTGTGTGTGTGTGTGTGTGTGTGTGTGTGTGTGTGTGTGTTTATGGAGAGAGGGAGAGACACAGAGATTTATTGTAAGGAATTGGCTCAAGTGGTTATAGAGGCTGACAAATTCTAAGGTCGCAGTTGGCAAGCTGGAGACCCGGGAGAACTGATGATGTAGCTCCAGTCTCAAGGTTAGCAGGCTTGAACCCTAAGAAGAGTTGATGTTTCAGAATGAGTTCGAAGGCAGGAAAAAATCCAGCGTCCTAGCTGGAAGACAGTTACGCAGGAGGAGTTCCCATTTACTTGCTGTAGGGAGTTCCATGTAGGCCTTTGATTGATTGGATGAGGCCAATCCACATTAGGGAGGACAATTGGCTGTACTCGGTCTAGCAATTCCAAGACTATTTTCTTTTTTTCCCCCTTTTTTCCTCTGCATTTTTGCTTTGCTTTATCAAATGTTGATTTCATCCAGAAACATACAAACACACCCAGAATGATGTTTGATCAAATATCTGGTTGCCCTATGGCCCAGTTAAGTTTGTATCCAAAATGAATCATCACAGGGAGATAAGGCCAAGTATGACTGCAGATAAATCTGTTTTGGAAAACAAAGTTCAGAAGAGGATAGACTTTTGCCCTCTCCTAATAACATATATGCATCAAACTGGAAATGTTCTTTTTTTTCCTTCTTTTCCTTCCTTCCTTCCTTCCTTCCTTCCTTCCTTCCTTCCTTCCTTCCTTCCTTCCTTCCTTCCTTCCTCCCTCCCTCCCTCCCTCCCTCCCTCCCTCCCTTCTTTTTGACAGGGTCTCATTCTGTTGCCCAGGCTGGAGTGCAGTGGCATGATCTTGGCTCACTGCCAACTCCACCTTCCAGGTTCAAGTGATTCTCCTGCCTCAGCCTCCTGAGTAGCTGCAATTACAGGTGTGCACCACCACACCCAGTTAATTTTTGTGTTTTTAGTAGAGACAGGGTTTCACCACATTGGCCAAGCTGGTCTTGAACTTCCGAACTCAAGTGATCCACCTGTCTCAGCCTCCCAAAGAGCTGGGATTACAAGCATGAGCCACCGCACCCAGCCTAGAAACAATTTCTTAAACCAACTTCAGCTGGATCCCTGAGGTCAGGGTGACGTTTTCCATTTTTCAAATGTCTTTGAAAGAGTGGAGGCTGAGCTTTCAATGGTAAATTATTATTTATAACTTTTATTATTATCCAAAAATGCCAGTTTTGTGATTGGCATTTAAAAACAGTTATGTTCTGATGATGACAGACTCTTGCTAACCATATGGTTACCTTGTATCGGTTACCGAGATACCGAGATACACATGTTCAGCCTGCTAAATGTCCAGGCTCTTGAACCTTTACACAGACAGTGTGTGAGTGAGGCTGGGCAGTTCAGTGACCTGGGCAGTTCAGAAGTCTGTTGCTCAGCCAGGAAGCTTCACAGCCAGAATTTAAACCCACATCTGTTACACTCTAAAACCTACGCCCTCACCACTATGCAAGCGCACTGGTAATCCCGTATGTCCACCAAATTTCATTCTAAACTATCTTGAAGGAGAAATGTTACTTCGAGACAGGGTCTCGCTCTGTTCCCCAGGCTAGAGTGCAGTGGCAGGATCTTGGCTCACTGCAACCTCCGCCTTCATGACTCAAGCAATACTCCCACCTCAGCCTCTCAAGTAGCTGGGACTACAGGTGCACACCACCATGCCTAATTTTTTTTTTTTTTTTTGGAAACAGAGTCTCACTCTGTCGCCCAGGCTGAAGTGCAGTGGCACGATCTTGGCTCACTGCAACCTCTGCCTCCCGGGTTCAAGCAATTCTCCTGCCTCAGCCTCCCAAGTAGCTGGAATTACAGGAATACATCACCATGTCCAGTTAATTTTTTTTGTATTTTTAGTAGAGTTGGAGTTTCACCATATTGGCCAGGCTGATCTCGAACTCCCGATCTTGTGATCTGCCCACCTCGGCCTCCCAAAGTGCTGGGATTACAGGCATGAGCCACCGTGCCCGGCCCCTGACTAATTTTTTTATTTTTATTTTTGTAGAAACAAGGTCTCACTGTATTGCCCAGGCCGAGAAATTTTTTTTTTTTTTTTTTTTGAGACAGAGTCTCACTCTGTCACCCAGGCTGGGGTGCAGTGGCACGATCTCGGCCCACTGCAACCTCTGTCTCCCGGGTTCAAGCGATTCTCCTGCCTCAGCCTCCTGAGCAGTTGAGACTACAGGTGCCTGCCGCCACGCCCAGCTATTTTTTTTTTTTTAAGAAGAGACGGGATTTCACCATGTTAGCCAGGGTGGAGAAATTTTAAATGAAGGGTTTGCAAGGCTCTCCAATAAAACAGACAGGCATTATTTATTATTTCACAAAGCTTTTGCTTCAAAATACATACAACATCTTATTTTTTTAACTTAGGAATTTTTTATTAAAAAAATTCAAATTTGGGGGTGTTGTTTTTGTTTTGATTTTTTGCTGTCAATAAGTTTATTATGTTTATCTGAAAAATCCTCACAGAAAGTTGTTTGATTTAGCTCTCAGCAGTCCACTCCTGAGCTCTGAGGAAGCTTGCCCTCTTTTTGAGCTACCCGATCTTTCTTCCAAGCAAGGGACATTGTGGGATGGTTCCACCTCTTCTTTTTTTTTTTTTTTTTTTTTTTTGGTTTTGTTTTTTTGAGACGGAGTTTAGCTCTTGTTCCCAGGCTGGAATGCAATGGCGTGATCTTGGCTCACTGCAACCTCCACCTCCCAGGTTCAAGCAACTCTCCTGCCTCAGCCTCCCGTGTAGCTGGGATTACAGGCGCCTGACACCATGCCTGGCTAATTTTTAATTTTTTTAGTAGAGATGGGGTTTCAGCATGTTGGCCAGGCTGGTCTCAAACTCATGACCTCAGGTGATCCATCCACCTAGGCTCCCCAAAGTGCTGGGATTATAGGCGTGAGCCACCGCACCTAGCCACACCTCTTCTTTTTAACTTCTTTCTTGGGCTTCTTCTCATAGACTGGATTCTTTCATATAGCAGCATGACCTTTCTTATACATCTCATCCATCATGTCTGAAGTTACGCTGTTCTTTATGTATTGAGAGAACTGTTTCTTGTAAGCATCTTCCTCCATTAAGTAGCACATGTACTGCAACACTCTGGCCCGTGATGTACTTCCTGTGTATTTCTGCATTAAATTCCTTGCTTTCAGAATCATAAGCAGGGAATCATTTGGTACTGTGAGGGACAGACAAGCCTCCATCCACAGCTCCCTTCAGGGTGCCAAAAACTTTATTGCCAGTGGTAGTTCTGGCAAGGCCTGCATCCAAATAGCAGGTAAAGGCACGTGGCTGACCATCAATGCTTTCCACATTGTATTCATCTCCAGTCACCTCCACTTGGCCTTCATAGATCCTGTCCATGCCAAACCTATTGAGAAGCCTGCAGGCCAACAGCAGGCTAGTACAATACGCTGCAGCATCATTTGTCAGGCCAACCTTCACACCATATTTTGGCAGTTCATGTGCATATGCTGCGGACTGTCACATCCCCTTCTATACAGGCATAAGTAATCTGACAAATGATATCTCTGTTACACAAACTATCATCCTGTATTTGGGTGTGTTGTATTTATTTTTATTCTGTATCACCAAGCGTTTCTGAGCATAGTAATCAGTTTTACCCTCTCGTTGTCTTCTAAATTTCACTTGGTGTCTCTTAAAGTAGGCCTTATTCTTAACCACTTTAACAATAAACCTCATCTGGAACAGAGACCCGCATCCGCTGCTCAACAGAGACCTGCGGGCCCAGCAGTGTTGGGAGTGGAAAAGGCACAAAATTCAAATGTTTATTTCAAATAAATTTAAAGAGGGAAAGAAATATCTGCCAAAATGTTACCTCCTAGAATTAACTGTCACACTTCTCTGTTTCCCCTGAGACTGTCTATAGGCATGTACAGTAGGTATGTGTATATATGTTTGTGCAGATATATTTCTTTACATAAAGAGCATCATTGTGTACCTATGCACACATAAAAATATAATTTTAACACCACTTTGATGACTGCCTGAAATAGTTTTATAACAGACTTGTCTGTGCCACAGGTTCTTGGGAAAACAAATAATCATAAGAATAATATCAATTGATATAAGAATATTTGTCAATTTATTTAATAAATGCTAGGAGGAAGTCTGTTAAATTTTTTTTGTAATTTGTATTGGAGTGCCTTAACTGTTTAATATAGACTGGAGGGTGGTAGAGCGTACAGGTGAAGTGTACAGGTTGAGGCTTAAATCTCAGCTCCCAGTTCCCCATTTGCTATGTGACCTTGAGCAAGTCGCTTATCCTCTCTGCGCCTTGGTTTCCTAATCTATATAAACGGGAATAATATAACTTAAATGAGTTAGTCCATGTAAAGTGCTTTAGATCAGTGCCTGGCTCCTGGTAACACTTAGTTTGTGTTACAAGATATATTTGTCTGTACTCTATAAACATTCAAGTTGCTGAGTCACTTAGTCCAAGAAAACTCCAAGCCAGTTTGACACAGCTGAAGCGGTTGTAGGGGAACGTTTCGGGCTGATTCCTGGGGTGGGAACTTGGAGTCTGTATTTTTATAGAACTCTTTGGGTAAGTGAGTCTTAAGGTCAGCCGGGTTTATGAACCACTGGATGAGAACACTGGTCACAGTTGGACAGCAGTTGGTGGTGGGCGAGACTGGAAAGATCCAGAACAGTGAGTTTGAGGTGGCCCACCCAGACACAGTGGCCCTTTGTAAGCAGCAAAGTGGGGTGATATGATATTTAAAACTGGAACTTTGTCAGCTGAGAGTCAGTTGAGATAAAGAAGGCCAAAGCAACAAAAAGGTGGAAGAAACCCATAGATAGAGTAGGTTTCTCTCTGAAGTTACTCAGCATTTTGTATGGGAATATTTTTTCTTCTTTTTGTTCTGTTTGGTTTTGTGTATCTTATTTTTAAAAGCATGCAGAGATACATTTTTTCCTTCTTGTGATAACAGCTAATATTTACTTAGTGTGTGTCATGGCTGTGCTAGCAGTTTTTAAGCTTTCTTCATGTAATCTTCCAGACAGCTGTATGAGACATGTACTATTGTTCCCACTTTAAAAGGAAAAAACTAAAATTTGGAGGCGTTAAATAACTGCAAAAGGCCCATATCCATTTTTCCTTTCTTCTTTCGTAATGGAATTCCAGCTTTATTTGCAGTGTACACATCCAGTGAAAATACATTTTCCAGTAGCCCTGGCAGCTATGTGTGGCCATGTGACTAAGTTGTAGCCAAAGAGATGCAAATGAAAGAACTATCCAGGGCCCCGTGGGAAGGTTTCTTATAGGGTATTGATGTGGGCGAGAGGTATGTCCTTATTTGCCCTTCTCCCATCCTACTTTCCGGTGCTTACAATGCAGATGTGAGCTTTGGCAGCCATCCTGAACTTTGAGGATATAAAGCATGTATTCAATGGTGGTGGAGGGGTGGAGGAAGACGGCACTTCTGCCCCCAGTGACCAAGGAGCTGCTATACCAGCCCTGGGCTGCCTAGCTCTGACTTCTTTTATTTGAAAGATATATAAACTTTATTTTATTTTATTTTATTTTATTTTATTTTGAGACAGAGTTTCACTTTTTTGCCCAGGGTGGAGTGCAATGGCTTGATCTTGGCTCACTGCAACCTCTGCCTCCTGGGTTCAAGTGATTCTCCTGCCTCAGCCTCCCAAGTAGCTGGGATTACAGGCACTTACCATCACATCCTGCTAATTTTATATTTTTAATAGAGACGGGGTTTCACCATGTTGACCAGGCTGGTCTCTAACTCCTGACCTCAGGTGATCTACCCACCTCTGCCTCCAAAGTGCTGGGATTACAGGCGTGAGCCACCGCACCTGGCCCCTGAAAGATATATAAACTTTTATCTTGTTGAAGTTGCTCTTATCAACATACAAATATGATCCAAACCATAAGACTGGCTTATGCTTATATTACTTATACTTATCAAAGGTAACTATATGCTAGACACTTTTCTTGTGGTTTCTATATACTGACTCATTCAGTCCTCATAACAGCCCTATGTGTACATGCAGTTATTATTCCCATTTTGCAAATGGGAAATTGAAGCAAAGAGAGGTTATGTGGCTTGCCCAAGGTCAGAGCCAAAAACATACAGCTAATAAGACTTCAGGCCAGGTGCAGTGGCTCACGCCTGTAATCCCAGCTTTTTGGGAGGCCAAGGCAGGCAGATCACCTGAGGTCAGGAGTTTGAGACCAGCCTAGCCAACACAGCGAAACCCTGTCTCTACTAAAAAATAAACAAAGTAGCCGGGTGTGGTGGTGCAGGCCTGTAATCCCAGCTACTCAGAAGGCTGAGGCAGGAGAATCACTTGAACCTGCAAGGCGGAGGTTACAGTGAGCAGAGATCACACCACTGCACTCTAGCCTGGGCGACTGAGTGACAGTCCATCTCTAAAAAAAAAAAAAAAAAAAACATTTCAGTAGTAGCACATAACTGGCCCTAGCTCCAGCTTCTGAGTATTCTCAGTACCAACCTTGTTGCCTCCAAACACCCAAATTGATGCTAACAACAATTATGCTATATGGCCTCTTACATACTCAGTATGAGCATGAGGCTAGGCATGGTGGCTCATGCCTGTAATCCCAGCACTTTGGGAAGCTGAGGTGGGTGGATCACTTAAGGTCAGGAGTTTAAGACCAGCCTGGCCAACACAGTGAAACACCATCTCTTTTTTTGTATATTTTTTGTAAAAAATAAAAAGAAATTAGCCAGATGTAGGGGTGCGTGCCCATAATCCCAGATACATGGGAGGCTGAGGCAGGAGAATCGCTTGAATCTGGGAGGTGGAGGCTGCAGTGAGCCAAGATCACCCCACTCCACTCCAGCCTGGACTCGGTCTCAAAAAAACTCAAACTACAAAAAGCCAAAAAAAAAAAAATTAAACTCATACTCAGTATGAATGTGGTATGCTTTGTGGCTTTCCTTACCTAAACCTTACCTTCTGCTTTAATTTATAAAATGGAGGACTGCTAGCTGGTGGCCATGAGAAGGAAACCATAGTCTCTCCCGAAGATTAAAACAGCCTCATTAGGGTCCACCTTAAAGCCCTAACTCCTTAGTGAAACCTCCAAAAGAAATGTCATGGATGCGTTCTAAAGTTAATTATTTTAAAAAGCATCCATTTAAAAAATGGAATCTAATTTGCCATTGTTCATTATAACATTGTTTTGCTTTTCTTTTATCAAGTAGGACTCTTTAATAAACAGAATTGAGCCATCTAGCTGTCTGTTCATTCAAAAAACAGTAAGCACCTGCCCAGAGCCAGCCACTCTTCCAGGTGCTGGGACGCAGCAGCAATGAATAGACATCACAGACTTGACATTCCAGGCAGGGGAGGCAGCTAATTAACAAATCAACACGCAAGAAAACAAAAACAAATCAACACAGCAAACAAGTGCTACAAAGAGAAGAGGAATGTGCTAGAGGCTTCCTTAGGAAGGTTTCACTGAGGAGAAGGTATCTGAGCGATGCTTGGAAGCAAGAAGGATCCTCCAGAACGAGGGAACAGTGATTCCCTGGAGTCAGAGTGAGCATGGCATGCTCAAGGGACAGACAGAAACCCCATGTGACAGAAACACGAGCATGGAAGATTGGCCTGAGATGAGGTCAGAAAGTTAGGTGGTGCCAGATCATAGCAGACATCAAGGCCATTTCTGGGACTTTTACTGTAAGTGAGAGGGGAAGCTATTGGATGGTTTTAGACAACATACTGGATCATCATCACCCTGGGTATTGAAAAGCCCTTCTTATTTTTGGGAATCACAAAACTTATGGCACATCAGGCATCAGTTCCACTACTGAAGCCACAACTTAGAATTGAATAGAAAAGATGGTTTCTCTCCCCGTCCCCTGGCACTTAGAATGTCAATCAGATGCTCCTACATGGGACTTTGAATCGTGAGATCATCTTCCAAGACGTAAGGTCAGTTAGAAATTAATAGGGTGGCTGTGGTGGGGTCAGGAGCGCCCAGGAATGAGTGTGCTGTGGCAGCAGAGTCCAGCATAAGGCAACCAATGTCCACTGACACCTGACTGCCCATATGTCTCCTGCAGTATGGTATCAGTGGCATAGCAAGCCATGCTGGGAGCTTTGCTGTGACAGCCTTACTTGGTGCTTTGTTCTCCAGTCTTCCTCTTGATTCTCTGAGCTCCCTAGTCGCTTTCAACAAATCCCTTCTCCGTTTAAACCTTAGCCAGAAGTTGTTGTTTGAAACCCAGCACCTTGACTAGTATAGCTGGGGAGTGAGCCACATTTTCAAAAGATAACTGGTAAATGGAAAATTGATTTCAAAAGTCTGCTAAATGGAAAATGGATTAAAAGAGTTATCAGCCATTGGCCAGTCAGAAACAGAAAACACTGTAGGTATTTCAGTAAATACCAAGAATTGGCTTCACAGGCATTAGAAGGCTGAAAGAGTAAAAGAAAAAAGGAAGAGGCTAGGTAACCTAGGGATTAATAACTGCAGGAAGCAGCTCTTGCTCCCAAGGCTGAGGAACAGGAGGGAACAGGTGGAGTTGCCTGTACTGAGGAGCTTGGAGGAGGGGCCCCACGGGGCTGGTGCTTGGATTTCTGAGGGCGGCTCTGCCTGGCTCAGATCTCTCATGAGGGGGTTGCTGTCTGGCTGGTACTTCCACCAAAGGGGCATGGCTCTGCAGGTGCTCAGACCTCCCTGGAGTGCAGCCCAGCAGGTGAGGGGGTGTGGCATGGCTGCTGCTGGCACCTGGGGGTTGAGGGGAGGCACAGCAAGGTTGGTACTGAGAATACTCAGAAACTGGAGCTAGTGCCAGTTATGTGCTGCTACTGAAGTAAAATTAAAAACAGGAAATGGAAAACAAGGTAGAAGTCCCTTCTTTCCTTCTGCTTTCTGATCTCCTCCTAATGCCTCACATTGGAAAACCGAACAGGAAGCCAGCTAGCTGAGAGGTGGAGAAATTTAGTTTGCATCATCCCAACCCCAGGGTTACAGAGAAGAGCATAGAAGGATATCTTGAAGATCACAGATAAATCACTAGCACAGACAGCATCATGTCCAGTTAGGAGACCATGACAGTAGCCCGTGAGAGAGAGGATGATGGCCCAGACATTTGGTCAAGTATTCTGGGGGTGTATGTGAGGGTGTTTTGGATGGAAATTAACTTTTCTTGTTTGTTTGTTTGTTTGTTTTGAGACAAGGTCTGGCTCTGTTGCCCAGACTGGAGTGCAGTGGTGTGATCTTGGCTCATTGCAACCTTTGCCCGCTGGGTTCAAGTGATCCTCCTGCCTCAGCCTCCCGAGTAGCTGGGATTACAGGCGCACATCTAATTTTTGTATTTTTGTGGAGACGGGGTTTCACCATGTTGACCAGGCTGGAGTTGAACTCCTGAGTTCAAGCGATCCACCTGCCTCAGGCCTCCCAAAGTGCTGGGATTACAGGAGTGAGCCACCACGCCCGGCTTGAGATGCACATTTGAATTGGTAGGTGGAGTAAAGCAGACTCCCCCTCACCAATACAAATGGATGTTATCCAATCAGCTAAAGGTCTGAATAGAACAAAAAGGCTGACCCTCCCACTAGCAAGAGAAAACTCCTCCTGCCTGTCTTCAGGCTGGGACATTGGCTTTTTTTCTTGTTTTCAGACTGGAACTGAAATGCTGTCTTGTCCTGCGTCTCTAGCCTGCCAGCGTTCAGACTCAAACCACACTTTTGGCTCTCCTGGGTCTCCAGCTTGCTGACTACAGATTTGGGGACTCATCAACCTTCATAATCATGTGGGCCAACTCCTTATAACAAATAAATAAATATAGATGTAGATATGAACATAGATCCTATTGGTTTTGATTCTCTGGAGAATCCTGACTAATACAAGTGCCTTGTGAGATGGGCAGGGTGCGTTTATCTCCAGAAAGAAGCAAATATGGCAGCTTGGAAGCCTCCATAAGATGACAAAAATGAAAATGTAG
The DNA here is from genome assembly GCF_003255815.1 of Theropithecus gelada. Taxonomy (NCBI): domain Eukaryota; kingdom Metazoa; phylum Chordata; class Mammalia; order Primates; family Cercopithecidae; genus Theropithecus; species Theropithecus gelada. Next base: position 105,215,104 of record NC_037676.1, read on the forward strand.
GACTTCACTCATTCCTTTGCATCATCTGTTTAAACCACATTTTCCTCTGTTTATGTAACTCTAAATAATGACAGGATTTCCCATGCCCTTTTTTCTGCTTCTTTCTACAACAGCATCTATCCACTCACCCGGGTAAGACTTTGAAATGCCCTTTCTTTTCTCCCCGATCTAAGTTGTTGCCAGACTTCCAAAATAGCTCTTTAATCTGTTCTTTTCCATATTTCCTCGCAATTTGGGCTTTCCTCTTTTCTTCCCTGGAGTACACTCGTAGTGCATGATTACACATTTGTGGGACTGTTCATTATGTTGGTCTACCACACCAGACTTGAGATTCCATAACCTCACTATTGTGACTCCAGCTCTTGTCACACACAGAGGTCTCAAAAAGTCTGTTGTTGAATTAACCAGCCTGCCTATCTCTAGTCTCTTACTCTCTCTAATCATACTGCCTGAGAGTGACTTTTAATATGCAAATCTGAGCTTTCCACTTCTGTGCCTGAGAGCTCCCTTCAGTCTAGCAGAGGTGGTGAGCTGGAGGCCCTTGACTGCAACTAAAGGTGTTTTGTTTAGCCCCCTCAGTGGTTTTTGGAATAATTGCCAACTTAAAAAATCTGGGTCTGTCTTATAAATATTGGGAATTCCAGCTTTTCTTGACAATTTCGAAGATTTGCTAACCCTGGGTCTGCACCCCTCCATGGCAACAAATAGCAGAAGTCTATTTAGTTGGGAATAGACTCAGTTTGACAGATTTACCTCGATCCCAGCAGGGCCTTCTTCATTCCCTTACTTATCCTTCAGGCCTCGGTCTCCAGGGTCATGGAAATCAAGTTTACACGTCTGATGATGGCTGCTAGGGCCTTCATGATCTCATCCTGCCTACAGTGTCTCCTGGGCTCTAGATCCATGTAGATTATTTACCGGGGAAGGTGTTTCTTCTCACCTCTGTGCTTTGGTCCTGAAAAGTCTAGGATGCCCTTCTGATGAATGGCCATACCTCATCATCCCCCTGGGGACTCCTCTTAAGCCTGCAGGACTTAGCTTGGTTCATATCCTCTGGGAAGATTTCCTCCTTGGCAGTAGTCACACCTCTTCTTCTTCTCCTTCTTCTTCTTTTTTTTTTTTTTTTTGAGAAAAGGTTTCACTGTGTTGCTCAGGCTGGACTGCAGTGGCATAATCACAGCTCATTGCAGCCTCCAACTCCTGGGCTCAAGCAATCCTCCCACCTCAGCCTCCTGAATAGCTGGGACCATAGGTGTGCACCATTATACCCGGCTAATTTTTTTTTTTTCTTTTTGAGACGGAGTCTCGCTCTGTCGCCCAGGCTGGAGTGCAGTGGCCGGATCTCAGCTCACTGCAAGCTCCGCCTCCTGGGTTTATGCCATTCTCCTGCCTCAGCCTCCCAAGTAGCTGGGACTACAGGCACCCACCACCTCGCCCGGCTAGTGTTTTGTATTTTTTAGTAGAGACGGGGTTTCACCGGGTTAGCCAGGATGGTCTCGATCTCCTGACCTCGTGATCCGCCCGTCTCGGCCTCCCAAAGTGCTGGGATTACAGGCTTGAGCCACCGTGCCCGGCATACCCGGCTAATTTTTTAAAAATATTTTTTAGAGACACAGTCTTGCTATGTTGCCTAGGCTGATCTTAAAGTCCTAGCCTCAAGCAATTCACCTCCCTCAGCCTCACAAATTGCTAGGATTATAGGCATGAACCACCATGCCCAGCCATTCCTCTTCCTAATGTACTATTCACTTTGTTTTGGAATTACTTGTAACCATATGACCCCCTTCACCAGATTAAAGTACCAATAAAATCACATTCCTTTTGAGTGTTAGATAAATTGTTAACAGCCTCCCTTCACCAATTTATGGAAACTCTAGTGGCTCACATTAGAGAAATAGAACTGGAAATTCTCACCAGTTTCCAGTAGGCCCATATTTTCCATTGTGGTTGATTCTGTTACTACTCTACAGTGCTGGTATTAAAAGTTGGTTTTGGGCCGGGCGCGGTGGCTCACGCCTGTAATCCCAGCACTTTGGGAGGCCGAGGTGGGCAGATCATGAGATCAGGAGATCGAGACCATCCTGGTTAACACGGTGAAACCCTGTCTCTACTAAATATACCAAAAAAAATTAGCTGGGCGTGGTAGCGGGCGCCTGTTGTCCCAGCTACTCAGGAGGCTGAGGCAGGAGAATGGCATGAACCTGGGAGGCGGAGCTTGCAGTGTGCTGAGATTGCACCACTGCGCTCCAGCCTGGGCAACAGAGTGAGATTCCGTCTCAAAAAAAAAAAAAAGTTGGTTTTGTAGTCCAGTATGTGCTTGGCTGCTGCTGAGATGAGAGTCGTGCAAGTTAATATTCCTCACTGGTCAAGAGGTCCTTGGAGGGAAGGTGATCCCAGTGTTGTCTTGTTAGAAATCTTTACGTCTTTGGCTCTTTAACTTACAATCTTACGATCATTCTTTTCCCCAAAGCCCACTTTCACACCAGGGTGACTGGGACATGAGGGGCTTCCCAGGGACTTCCCCTCTGCTTCTAGTGAGTTCCTCTCTGGAGCCTTTTTCTCTTTTCTCACCAGGGGACCTTAGCTGGGACTGCCCCATTTATCAGAGGAGTTATATAAACCTCAAAAGGGAGAGGGTTCCAGGTCTCCATTCCTCCCCTCCCAGGAAGCTTCTGGTCCTGTACGCAGAATTATCTACATTCTCCCCAACAGACCAGCTCTGTACACTGGGACAATTGAGAGGGCCAGGTTATCTCACACTACAAATACTCTGTTCCCTCTTTACCCAGGGCAATGGGTGCCTTCTTCCCTGTATTTATACAATGTAGAGAGGCCATCCTGGTGATTCTTCTCCAAAGGTTTCTTCCAAGGTAACTACTGTTTTCTATTTGGAAAGTAGGCTCTGGCAACCTGTGAATACGACAGCTTTTCCTAATAATAATTTTCTAAGCTACATCTTGTCTTAGGTGGGGTTCCCTGTAAAATGGACTCAGAGATGGAGATTTATATGCAGATAGGTTTTTTTTTGGAGCGTGTTCTCAGGAACAACACCTATAAGGGAGTGTGAGAAGCAGAACTGGGTAAAGGAAGAGTTGAACTGTGGTGCAATTGCAGCAGAGGCCTCAGCTGATTGGGTAACCTTTCAGTGTTTACTCCGGTTGAGACAAGGAGACTGGCCTTGGTACTCCCTCAATGGCCAGTCTTGGCCAGTCATTGGATGCAGACTGCCCCAATCCCAGGAAGGGGCATTAACCTTGGGAAAGACAGCTCCCTTCAGCCAAGGGCAATTCCTGGGGATGGACTCATTTGTGAGTCTTTAATGGGCAAGTCTGCATAGGGAGGAAGAGTGTCTCCATCTTGAAGTGATGATCTGGGCAGTGCACCACAGTGTCCACTATAGACTTATCTAAACATAATCTGTTCGTAGTTCTGTCTCCCCCTCTGTACTCTAAGCACCTTGCTATGGACTGAATGTTTGTATCCTCCCAAAATTCATGTGTTGAAGTCCTAATCTCTGGTGTGATGGTATTTGGAGGTGGGGCCTTTGGGAGGTAATTAGTTCGTGAGGGTTGTATTAGCCCGTTTTCACTCTGCTATAAAGAAATACCTGAGACTGGATAATTTATTTTATTTATTTTTAATAAATAAATAAAATAAAATTTTGTTTTCCCTCTATTGCCCAGGCTGGAGTGCAGTGGTGCAATCTTGGCTCACTCCAACCTCTGCCTCCCAGGCTCAAGCAATTCTCATGCCTCAGCCTTCCGAGTAGTTGAGATTACAGGTGTTCAGCACCATGCCTGGCTAATTTTTTGTACTTTTAGTAGAGATGGGGTTTCACCATGTTGGCCAGGCTGGTCTCAAACTCCTGGCCTCAAGTTGATTTGCCCGCCTCCACCTCCCAGAGTGCTGGGATTACAGGTGTAAGCCATTGCCCCGGCTGAGACTGGGTAATTTATAAAGGAAAGAGGTTTAATTGACTCACAGTTCTGCATGGCTGGGGAGGCATCGGGAAACTTACAATCATGGCAGAAGGAGAAGCAGGCACCTTCTTCACAAGGCAGCAGGAGAGAGAGCTTACACGTGAAGCTCCCTTTTATAAGGGAGGAGCCCCTTATAAAACCATCAGATCTCACGAGAACTCACTCACTGTCATGAGAACAGCATCAGGGAAACTGCCCCCATTATCCATCACTTCCCTTTCTTGACACGTGGGGATTACAGGTCCCTCCCTTGACGTGGGGATTTCAATTCGAGATGAGATTTGGTTGGGGACACAGGACCAACCATATCAAGCATGGTATCCCCATGATAGGATCAGACACTGAATTTGCCATGATCTCATCCTGCCAGCACCTGGATCTTAGACTTCCCAGACTCCAGGCCTGTGAGAAGTAAATGTCTGTTGTTTAAAACATCAAATCCATGGTATTTCGTTATATCAGCCACAGCAAACTAAGACACATCTTGAGGGCAGAAGCTAGGAGTGTCCAAGAGAGTGCCTGGAATATAGTATCCACTCAGTTGGTAGACAAGAGATGAATGAACAAATGCATGTATGAAAGAGTCAATATAAGCCCAACAACACTGTCATTATTATCATTTACATTTATGCAGAGCTTTACACATGCAAATTATTCTGCTAAAATATGCTATAAATATGTAAGTGCTCTAAGCAATAATTCTTAATAAAACCTGCCATCAAAATGAATTAATATTTAGTAGGCACAAACTAGGAGCACAAACCCTGTTATTAGCTCTCCAAGAATGCATCTCCCTTCATAGTAGAACTATTTGGAGGTTTCAGAACCGGCATCCTAATTCATCTCTTAAATTGCTTTTTATGCCCCCTACATTGTTAAATAAATCTCCTTTCCCTATGCTTAAATCCTGTTTTCATGATACAGTGTTTCCAAAGTCTACTGAGCATTTTATTCTGCTACCACACTGTTTGATCTTACCTCTTTTTGCATCTCTTCTGATGTTTGTAATTTTCTTGCTGGTAGTCCAGTTTCTCATGGACACTTATAGTTTTGACTATTCAGAACAGCAGCTCCCTTCTGGGAAAGGCTCCATCAAAACCCCATGTGACCCTAGCATGTGGGGAGGGTGACATCATAGAACCTCTCCCCCAGGACCACAGAGATTGGCCCATGGTTGAGCACATGACCCAAGCTGGACCAATCATGGTTCTTCCCTTCAAAATGTTTCACTTGGGAAAAAGAGGAAAATAAACTGGGAAAGAAGAGGGCTTTTTTTCCCCCTGCTCTATGAAGTTGCTTGCTTGGCTGGAAGTCCAGAGCTATCAGAGGCCATCCCTTACCCCATGAAGGAGCCCTCCTGCAATAGAAGAAGAAGCCCACCCAAGGAGAGAAATAGGGTGAGAAGTGGGAGGGTCCTGAGAGCTTTCAAATTCCTGATTCCAGGAGCTGAAATCTCAGAGATTCTCTGTTTCCTGACCTCCCAAGGCTTAGCTGTCAAATTCACTCTTCATTCTGGAAGCCACCTCAGCCTGCTGCCAAAAATCTCCCTTTTGAGCTGGGTGCAATGGTTCATACCTGTAATCCCAGCTACATGGGAGGCCAAGGTGGGAGGATCTCTTGAACTCAGGAGTTTGAGACCAGCGTGGGCAATATAGTGAGACCTCGATCTCAAAAGTTAAAACCAAAAATTCCCTTTTAGCTTAAGTTTAAGCTAATGTTTAAGTTGTGTTTCTGTCATTTCTTATCCAGAGAATCCTCCTATACACCCCCCTCAATTCCACATACATTTGCTAGGATCACTGTAGAATTCATTGGATTTAAGCATTAATCTGAATACTAAACATGTAAACTTTAAGTCATTGAAGCAGGCAACTCTCCAGGAGGTGATAAAAGATAGGGTTGAAGATTTTCAGCTCAAGAGCCTTGGATTCAAATTCTACCTTCATCGCCAACTAGCTAAGTGACCTGCCCTAGCTTCTCATTTGTGCAGTTTGCAAAATGCTAAGAAGATCATTGTGCACATTTAATGGGATTATATATTATATCTTTTCTTTTCTTTTTTTTTTTTTTGAGACGGAGTTTCGCTCTTGTTGCCCAGGCTGGAGTGCAGTGGTGCAATCTCAGCTCACTGCAACGTCCACCTCCCAGGTTTAAGTGATTCTCCCGCCTCAGCCTCCTGAGTAGCTGAGATTACAGGCACGCACCACCATGTCCGGCTAGTTTTTGTATTTTTAGTAGAGATGGGGTTTCACCATATTGGCCAGGCTGGTCTTGAATTCCTGATCTCATGATCCACCTGCTTTGGCCTCCCAAAGTGCTAGGATTACAGGGGTGAGCCACCGCACCTGGCCGGGATTATATCTTTAAAGTCACAGGACAGCACCTGGCACATAGCAAGAACTAATAAATGTATAATGACCACTACTTTCCTCTCTTGTCATTGGTGTCTCCCATGGCACAATCAACCCCATGGGATTCAATGCACATTAATTTATTTCAGAGCCTTGAATTTCTTCATTTTTACTTTTGGATTGTTAAATAAATATTTATTTCTGAATTGAATGGTCTTTCCCTTGGACCATACTCTACTTTATCTTTTTGCAAATGATTCCATCCTGAATGTTGCTCCTTCCCTATTTCTTATTAGTTATTTTTCATAATACTTTATATTCCTATCCCCCAACACCATTTTCTTCCTTCCTTAGGAAATGCTTCTTCTTATGCCCATACACTGAAAATTTCCTACAACAAGGAGCAATTTGCTGTATGTTTATTTTCTTTGGAATCATCTCTCCTTCATGGAAGCAGGGTTATTTATCAACCTGTGATGGAGCTCTTCCTGGTTTGGTTAGGGCATGCTGCAAACTGCTCCTGTAATAATGCTTTTTTTGGCCAGGACACAAACCACAGTCAAAAAAGGTCTTCCTGAGTTCTGAAGGTCAAGCAATTAGAATTTTCTCAGGCTTGTAGAAGAGTGGAATTCTGGAAACCAGTCTTCACCTCAGGGGAACATCTGTTGGAAGTTCTTAGGTAAATACTGGAGTTAAAATTGGTGAAGCATAGGTGAAGTTCTCGCTCTGCTACTTCCTGCCAGGGTAGGTAGCTGCCAAGCTAGTCACCTTACCTCTCTGAGCCTCAGTATCCTCATCTATCACATGGGTGTACAGTAGCATTATTCTGATGTTGTGTTGTAAGATCTCAGAAAAAGATACCCCAAAATGAAGGCCTCAGAAGCAAAAGTTTTTCTCTGACCTTATCCTGTTCTGTCCTTGGCACCTCATTCTCCCATGAGGCTAGCCACAGGAACTAGAGTCTTTGGCCAGGCACGGTGGCTCATGCATGCACTTTGGGAGGCCAAGGCTGATGGGCCACTTGAGGTCAGGAGCTTGAAAGCAGCCTAGCCAACATGGTGAAACCCCATCACTACTGAAAATACAAAAATCATCTGGGCATTGTGGCACACACCTGTAATCCCAGCTACTTGGGAGGCTGGGGCACAAGACTCACTTGAACTAGGGAGGCAGAGGTTGCAGTGAGCCGAGATCGTGCCTCTACACTCTAGCCTGGGCAACAGACTGAGACTTGTCCAAAAAAAAAGAAGGAAAGGAAGGAACGAAGGGAAAGAGAAAAGAAAGAAAAGAAAAAGAGAAGGAAAGAAAGAGAGAGAGAAAGAGAAAGAAAGAAAGAGAGAGAGAGAGAGAAAGAAAGAAAGAAAGAAAGAAAGAAAGAAAGAAAGAAAGAAAGAAAGAAAGAAAGAAAGAAAGAAAGAAAAGAAAACTAGAAGCTCTCATCTCCAAGCGAGATCATAGAAACCAGAACCCCTTTTCTCTCAAAGCGTGCCATAAAACCTAAAAATATTACTCTAACCCTACCTCTCTAGCCCCCACTGGCATTTTTGTGTAAAAACTGGCCTTAAAGAAGTTATCTGACCTGTCTTATTTAATTATAGGTTATTAGATCCTCATTCCAGAGAGGGCCCTGCTCCATACCCAGAAGGAAGGAATGCTGCACAGAGAGGCCAAGAAGAAACTAGACAGGCCTGGCTCAGTTTCCCCAGTCTGTGAGCATTAGATCATCCCTTTTTGTCCATCACATTTCTACACAGCTGTCCATACTTTCAACCTGATCATAAAAATGGGCAGCGTCTTCTGAATCTTTGGGTCTTCATTCTGATGGCTCCCATGTCACATACAACTATGATCAAATACATTTGTATGCCTTTTCTCCTATTAATTTTCCTCTTGTCAGTGACTTTTAGTGACCCTTTAGAGGGCAGAGGGGAATTTTTCCCCTGGTCCCTACAGTGTGAAAATTAAACTGAAACAATATGGTAGTTTGTGAATTGTAAAGTACTACAAACATGGGAGTTGCTACTAATGCAAACTTTAATAGGAACCCAGTGACAGATATAAAGCAGGGAATAGTTCTCTTTAGTTTGGTTCACATAGTGTCATGTGCAGACACACAAGACTAATTCAGGATACTTTGGTGGAGAGCCACACTGAGGATTTTCATAAGTAAAGCAGACAAATGGAGCCGGTTATTCATAGCCACAGTCCCTCTTAGTAGTTCCAGAGAAAAGGCTCATCAAAGAATAATTTTAGGCCAGGCGCAATGGCTCACACCTGTAATCCTAGTACTTCAGGAGGCTGAGGTGGGCAGTTTGCGTGAGTTCAGGAGTTCGAGACCATCCTGGGCAACATGGTGAAACCCTGTCTCTACTAAAATACAAAAAATTAGCTGGGCGTAGTGGCACGTGCCTGTAGTCCCAGCTACTCGGGAGGCTGAGGCTGCTTGAACCCAGGAGGCAGAGGCTGTAGTGAGCTGAGATCATGCCATTGCACTCCAGGCTGGGCAACAAGAGCAAAACTCCATCTCAAAAACCACAACAAAAAAAATTAATTTTAATTTGTGAATCTCAAAAGTTGCAGAAGTAGAGTTAAATGACCCACGTAGCCTCTCAAATGGGCCTTCCCTTCTTCTGCCTTCACTGCCATCTTTCCTGGACCCCCTGTCCTCACCAAGTCGGGTCTGCAGGGGTCATCAGGAACTCTCTTGCCCCATCTGGCTCTTATGATACAGAATTTTCTAGTGCTTACTGCCAGCCCTACAACTTTTTCTCCAAGTTCAGTTGCTGCTAGGCTCAGATTTTCCCCACCTGAAAAACAGGGATAGTGAAGTCCATAACACACGTCTAAACAGAACATTTTGGAAACACAGAAAGGTGACTAATACTGCCTGGGAGCGCGGAAGACTTCAAAACGAAGCTAATTTTAGAGCTAAGTCCTAAAAGCGAAGGAGGTGTTGCCAGCAGGTAAAGGGTTGGAAGGAACCCTGCTCCCTGTCCCCCAGTAGAGGGAACAGCCTGTGCCTTGGACAAAGGCCTCAAAGAGCTTACTGTGCTCATGAAACAGCAGATAATGGTCCTGCTGGAGTGAGGGCTACATGGAGGTTGGGGGAAGGGCCTGGTAGTGCTGAAGCAGGAGGGGTTGGGGGGAAAGGGTCCCCTGGAGTCTGGCCATGTGAACCTGTGACCCCAACCACCTCCTACCTACCATTTCTCCCACAGCTGCAAAGAGGCATCACTTTTCTGTCCCAAATAGAAGGTAATTTTATTAGATGCATTTTTCAGCCAACCTTCGATAAGAGTTAAAAATAACTTCCAATGTGAGCCCCCTGATCAGTCTCCTCTTTTATCTCCTCCTTTTCTTTAAACCTCAACATCTATTATGAACCCTCCCCCATCTTCCTCCCTGGGGACAGAGGGCCTCTCATGCAAATAAGACTCTGGTGGCCAGCTGTGACAGCCCAGAGTCACCAAGGTCAGTATTCTGATCAGGGTTTCAATTCTCCAATACTGTGTGTCAGTGGTAATCTGCAACCAGTTACTTCATTTCTCCAGCCTCAGTTTCCACATTGATTAAAGGGCTCTTAGGGATAAATTAGATGATGTATGGGCTTCTCTGTTCCTAAATCCTGGTTCTTTTTTTTTTTTTGAGATGGAGTCTCACTCTGTCATTCAGGCTGGAGGCAGTGACGTGATCTCGGTTCACTGCAACCTCAGCCTCCCAGGTTCAAGCAATTCTCCTTCCTCAGCCTCTCGAGTATATGGGATTACAGGCGCACACCATCATGCCTGGCTAATTTTTGTATTTTTAGTAGAGATGGGGTTTCACCATCTTGGCCAGGCTGATTTTGAACTCCAGACCTCAAGTGATCCGCCCGCCTTGGCCTCCCAAAGTGCTAGAAGTACAGGCATGAGCCACTGTGCCCAGCCCAAATGCCTGCTTCTTTCATGCCCCAAGACCTTTGCCCTTTCCATTCCTTCTGTCAGAAATACTCTTCTCCTGGCTTTTCATGTATCTGGCTCCTTCTTGGCTGAAATGTTCCCTCCTTGGGTTGCCTTTCCTGTCTAATGTAGCTTCCTCCATTGTTCTCTATCACAACACTCCTTTCCTCATAGACGAATCGCAGCTTATCATTATCTATTTGCGGACTTGCTGTCTTACGTTAGGCTTTCTAGCAATGGATCCTGAGATGAGGATACATGGGCAAGTGATTTATCAAGAAGTGGCAGCCAGTAAGGGAGTGGGGGAGCAGGACAGGGGTGGGGAAAGAGGAAAGTGTAGGTGGGATTTGAGGCAGAGTCTCAGCTTCGACCTGATCCCACAGGGGAGCTCTGCAGTATAAATTCTGCCTTGGAGTTTATCCCAACTTGACGCAAATAAACTGTGTTCTTATTCCCGTAGCAGTCAGTCATTGGCTAAGGGCCAATGGGGTAGGGTTTAGAGTGGGATAGACTCCCATGCACTTCCGTCTTCCTCCAGCTTCCCAAGAACAGGTCTCTGCAAAGTCGCAGGTGCAGTCATCACAGAAAACACACACAGGAGCTGGGGGAGAGGCACAGAGAAACAGTGTAGGATCCGGCCAACAGGACCAGGAACACTGGCTTATTGATTACATCCCACAATAGAAAGTAAGCTCCCCAGGGCAGATACCTTATCTTCCTGTTTACTGATATATCCCTAATGCCATTGGCATAGTACCTGCCCCACAGCTGGCAATCAATTTCTTAAATGAATGAAGGAAGCTCTTAGTGCAATGTGTGGCACATAGGAAGTGTTCAGTTCATGTTGTTGGAAGCATGAGTCTGTATATTTTTTTCAACCTTCTCATTGGCTTCCAGCCATAACTTAGGGAAGCTCAGGCACGTGGCCTCAGAAACATGGGCCATTGAGAAAGAGAAAAAGGCAACTCTGGAAAGAGAGAGCCTGGCCCTACAGAAGACATCTGAGCTATTAATCAACAGAAATCTCACGTATAGTTGAAGACAAGTCATAGCAGTGGGGTGGGAGATGGATAAGTCAATCCTACAGTTAAAAGAGGGGATGTCTAACCACTAGACAATTGTCCAACTCAGGAAGTAACAGCTTCAGTGTCCTAGACAACATAGGATTTGACCTCATGTGGGAGAAGGCAGGATCTTAGGGCCTCAGAAGAAAGGGCTGGGATTCAGGACAAAGATTTGGTCCTGGCAGGGCTGAGGAGCACTGAACAAAGATAACATGGCAAAAGCCTAGGCCGATGGAGTGGCTAGCCTACAGTGAGCCTTAGGCACTAAAGAAAAACTCTTTTGCCCTTCTCATACAACACTTCTGATACCAAATGTGTGGAGTTTTTCCACACCAAGCAATTCTCCAATTCACTGCTGTCACCAACTTGGTGTCCAACCATTCCATTCCATTCCACTCCATTCCACTCCATTCCATTCCACTCCACTCCACTCCATTTCATTCCATTCCATTCCATTCCATTCCATTCCATTCCATTCCATTCCATTCCATTCCATTCCATTCCACTCCACTCTACTCCACTCCACTCCACTCCACTCCATTTCATTCCATTCCATTCCATTCCATTCCATTCTGACACTATCTACCTGGAGTTAGTGTCAGATCCCAGAAGGTAAAGGGCTCAATCCCACAAGACTGCCCTACTTCAGATGCCCAAATCAAAAGTCTGGGCCAACTGTATTTACGTCTTTTTTTTTTTTTTTTTTTGAGACGGAGTCTCCCTCTGTTGCCCAGGCTGGAGTTAAGTGGCACGATCTCGGCTCACTGCAACTTCCATTTCCTGGGTTCAAGCCTCAGCCTACTGAGTAGCTGGGACTATGGGCATGTGCCACCACACCCAGCTAATTTTTTGGTATTTTTTAATAGAGACAGGGTTTCACTCTATGTTGGCCAGGCTGGTCTCAAACTCCCAACCTCAGGTGGGCCACCTGTACTTCTAACCAACTAGCTTACAAATTAGGGGCTCCCATGGCCCCATCCTCAGGTTTGACAGTTTACTAGAATGGCTCACAGAACTCAGGAAGGCACTTACATTTACTGGTTTATTGTAAAGGCTCTGACTCAGGAACAGACAATGGAAGGGTTGCACAGGGCAAGACATGGGATGGGGAGGTGAGGGGTATGCAGAGCTCCCATGGCCTTCCAGGCACACCATCCTCCCTGCACCTCAATGTGTTCACCAAGCTGGAAGCTCATCACATCTCATTCAGGACTTTTGTAGATCTCTATCTCCAGTCCCTCTACTCCTTCCAGGAGGTCAGAGGGTAGGGTTGAAAATGACAACCCTCCCTTGGCCGGGCGCTATGGCTCACGCCTGTAATCCCAACACTTTGGGAGGCCGAGGTGGGTGGATCACAAGGTGAGGAGTTCGAGACCAGCCTGACCAACATGGTGAAACCCCGTCTCTACTAAAAATACAAAATATTAGCCAGGCATAGTGGTGCGTGCCTGTAATCCCAGCTACTCAGGAGGCTGAGGCAGGAGAATCGCTTGAACCTAGAAGGCAAAGATTGCAGTGAGCAGAGATCACACCACCGCACTCCAGCCTGGGTGACAGAGTGAGACTCCGTCTCAGAAAAAAAAAAAAAAAAAAAGAAATGACAACCCTCCCAACACTTGGTCTTTCTGGTGACCAGCCCCCATCCTGATGCTATCTAGAGGCCCCACCCTAAGTTACCTTGTTAGCATAAACTCAGGTGTTATCAAAAGGAGATTGTGGCCAGGCGCGGTGGCTCACACCTGTAATCCAGCACTTTGGGAGGCCAAGGCGGGTGGATCACCTGAGGTTAGGAGTTCTAGACCAGCCTGGCCAACATGGTGAAATACAAAAATTAGCTGGGCATAGTGGCAAGCACAACCCCAGCTACTCGGGGGGCGGAGGCAGGAGAATTGCTTGAACCTGGGAGGTGGAGGTTGCAATGAGCCAAGATTGCGCCATCGCACTCCAGCCTGGGGAACGAGAGTGAGACTTTGTCTCAAAAAAAAAAGGAGCTTGTTATGGGTAACATAAGACATTCCCATCATTCAGGAAATGCCAAAAGTTTTAAAAGCTCTGTGCCAAGCAGTAGGGCAAAGACCAAATATATTTTTATTTACATCACAGACACCTCAAAGGGTGAGAAACAGTGACACTTTTTGGTCACCCAAGCTATTGAGATATCTGTTAGAATTCTTGGTTGCAAGATGGGCGATCATCTTAAAAACTCCCTCAGTCCTGGGCATACCAGGACAGTTGGTCACCCTTTGCGAGGAAGAGAAACTGTCACAGATTGGATTGCTTGGGAACCAGACTCTAAAATGGAGAACAGACCGGGTGTGGTGGCTCATGCCTGTAATCCTAGCACTTTGGGAGGCTGAGGCAGGCGGATCACTTGAGGTCAGAAGTTCCGGACCAACCTGGTCAAAACAGTGAGACCCTTATCTCTACTAAAAATACAAAAATTAGCCAGGTGTGGTGGCAGGTGCCTGTAATCCCAGCTAGTCGGGAGGCTGAGGCAGAATTGCTTGAACCTGGGAGGTGGAGGTTGCAGTGAATCCAGACTGCACCACTGCACTCCAGCCTGGGTGACAAAGTGAGATGCCATCTCAAAAATAAATAAATAAAATAAATAAAATGGAGAACAGATTGCAGCAGGTACATTAGGAAGTGCTCCTGGGATCACCACCTAAGAAAGAGAAAACAGAGATGGAAGCAGGAGTGGGCAGAAGGAGGAGAGGGGCTGCAATGAAGTCTCAGTGTAGGCCTCAGCCAGCCCCATGGATGCTCAAGGCTGCCATGGCCAGAGTTGCCCTGAGTGTAGCGTTGCCAGAATTAGCAGATAAAAACACAGGAAGTCCAGTTAAATTTGAATTTCAGATAAACAATGAATAATTTTTTTTTTTTGAGACGGAGTCTCACTCTGTCCTCCAGGCCGGAGTGCAGTGGCGCAATCTCGACTCACTGCAAGCTCTGCCTCCCGAGTTCACGCCATTCTCCTGCCTCAGCCTCCTAAGCAGCTGGGACTACAGGAGCCCGCCGCCATGCCTGGCTAATTTCTTTTTGTATTTTTAGCAGAGATGGGGTTTCACTGTGTTAGCCAGGATGGTCTCCATCTCCTGACCTCATGATCCGCCCACCTTGGCCTCCCAAAGTGCTGGGATTACAGGCATGAGCCACCACACCCAGCCAACAATGAATAATTTTTAACATGTGTGCTCCACATAATACTTTCAACATACATATATCTTTTTCATTGTGTATCTGAAATTTAAATTAACTGAGTATCATGTTACCTAACAACCCCACTTGAGTTGGGACGGGGGGACTTATGACCTATGTTGACCAGCCTCTGGATTCAGATTACTCCAGTGAGGGGGTTGTCACCTTAGGTAAAAAGACCCTCTTCATTGAGGCCATGCTGAAGAGGGCTGACAGCTGAGGGCTGCCTGCCAGCAGCCCACTCAATAGGTGAGAGAATAAGTCCTTCAGACTGGAAGGGAACCGTGGAGAGCCCATCACAGTGTCTGCTGCTGAAACTGACTCTTGACTGGAATGTACTAGGAGGATGTTGTATTGCACAGAATCAATGGGAGGGCTACAGAATCTGCCTCAGAAAATAGACATAAGAGGCTGGGCACGGTGGCTCAGGCCTGTAATCCCAGTATTTTGGGAGGCCAAGGTGGTTGGATCACCTGAGGTCGAGACCAACTGGGTCAACATGGTGAAACCTCGTTTCTACTAAAAATATAAAAATAAGCCAGGCATGGTGGTGCATGCCTGTAATCTCAGCTACTTGGGAGGCTGAGGCAAGAGAATCGCTTGAACTCAGGAGGTGGAGGTTGCAGTGACCTGAGATGGCGCCACTGCCCTACTGCCTGGGCGACAGTGAGACTCTGTCTCAGAAAGAAAGAAAGAAAGAAAAAAAAAGACAAAAGAGCTGAGCAGCAGGAATAAAGTCAAACCACCGTCACAATCTGGCTGAGTTGTTGCTGCAGGTACTAGAACCTCTGCTCACCACCCAGTAGACCCTCAGCCTGCTGCCACCCTATTGAAAAATACCCCTCCCTCCACTCTTGCATCAGCACTTCAAGAGGCCAAGTCTTGCTGTAAGTATCTGATTGACTGATTTCACAAGACCACCCTCCAGCTTCCATGGTAGCAGGAGGTGTCCTGCCTCTCATCTAGTCTTCCAAAATGAGAATTCCCCTAAAAGATTAAAAGGGCCTTGTGCTAGGGACAACATTAGAAACTTGTGATGTCTTTAAGAGCACTCACCGCACACTGAATCATGGTCTGATTAATCTTCTTCAACTGGCCGCAAGGAATAGGATCATGAGACTTGGGAGAGAAAATCATGTGTGATTACAGATCTGATTCTCTCAAATATAGTTTTCAAATACCAGTGGGTAACTCTAAAGACTCCAGGAGCAGGAATGAGTCTAATTATGTCAGTATTTTACTCAAACACAAATGTTACTTTCCAATGCAGTGAAAAGTGACTTTGTCTTGTGGAATTTTATTCCTGTGGTTATAGTGACTAGCATTGCTGTATTTTACATCTGAATCTCTACAGAGAAGGAAGAGAAGGCAGACAACTCCTCCAAATGATAGATGATACCCATCCTACGTATAACAAGTGTTCTTAGGTTTGTAGGCTAATATTGTATATCAATAAGAAACATAGATGTTTAATACAATATATCTCTGCTATGATATGTTTTCACATTTGTTTAAACAAATTGTTTAAACTGTTTCACGGTAGGTCTCAGTGGGTAGATGTGACATAGTGGAATCACCAGTCTTCACAGATCTTCAGTTCTGTAGGTTCCGAAACTTTTTTTTTCCCCCTGAGATGAGTCTTGCTCTGTCACCCAGGCTGGAGTGCAGTGGTGCGATCTCAGTTCATTGCAACCTCTGCCTCCCAGATTCAAGCAATTCTCCTGCCTCAGCCTCCTGAGAAGCTATTAGAGTTCTAGATTACAGGCACCTGCCACCATATCTGGCTAATTTTTGTATTTTTAGTAGACATGAGGTTTCACCACGTTGGCCAGGCTTGTCTCAAACTCCTGACCTCATGATCTGCCTGCCTTGGCTTCCCAAAGTGCTGAAATTACAGGCGTGAGCCACCACGCCCAGCCCAGAAACTTTATTTTTATCACTTTTCCATCTATTCATCCTTCCATCCATCCATCCTTACATTATCTATGCATCCATCCCACCATCTATTCAACAAATATTTATTAAGCATCTAATATGTGCTGTGTACTGAGTGTGGGTACTGAGGATACAATGGTGAATAGGAGAGTCATGACTGTACCTTGTGTAGTCAATATTCACTGGGAGAAACAGACAAAACAAAAGTAAACAGACAAATTAATTATAAGTTTCTATCTGCAAAGAAGGAAATAAATAAGAGGCTGAAGTAGGAAATAAAGGGTGAGAGAGAAGATACTTGTATCTCTATACTGTAGCAGTCAGTTCTCGCACTGCTATAAAGAAATATCTGAAACTGGGTAATTTATAACGAAAGGAGGTTTAATTGGCTCATGGTTCCGCTGGCTGTACAGGAAAAATGGCTTGGGAGGCCTCAGGAAACTTACAACCATGGTGGAAGGCAAAGGGAAAGCAGGCACATCTTACATGGCTGGAGCAGGAGGAAGAGAGTGAGGGGGAAGTGCTACACACTTTTAAATAACCAGTTCTCACAATAATTCACTCACTATCACAAGAACTGCACCAAAGGGAAAATCCCACCCCTCATGATCCAGTCATCTCCCACCAGGCCCACCTCCAACTTTGGGGATTACAATTTGACATGAGATGTGGGCAGGGACACAGATCCAAACCATATCAATACTTATTTTAGATAGGATGGTAGAAACTAGTTCTTGCTGAATAAAACCAGTTTGTAAACCAATGTGTCTCTCTCCAAGGATAGAGGGGCTTAATTTAAAAAACAGAACAAAACCAAAATCCAGCTTTCAGAAAGGCAAGCCTTCGTCATTTTCTGCATCTTGATAGCCTTATAAACGTTTGTGTTACACCTGTCCCCTAAAGGCATTTGAATTTTAAATCCTGGACTAGAGTCTTCTAACCAGGCTGCTCCCTTCCTGAGTTAGTAAACAGAAGGTTGCTAGATTGGCTGGGAATTAGAACATAAATCAGACATTCCTATAGGATAATATTCTTTAAATTTTGAGTCTCAGTCTACTCATGGATATGAAACCACCCCCAACTTGTTATTTACTATTATTTTTAAAAAATAGAATAGACATATCAGAGTATATGGCACATGGATTAGGTGCTACTACTGCTTTGTGAAAATTTTACTTGTTTTGTTTATATGAGAACATATACCGTGCTGCAATTCAAATCTATTTCTTACTGTGGGACATACAAATTTCTAGAACTCTAATATTTTTTAGAAAAAGAAGATGGAAATATGCAAGAAATATACGAGTGCTATTAAAAGTGGAGCATGTCTATGCATCAGAAATATACATGATTCTGAGAGCCAGAGTGTCACAGAGAGCAAGACATAGAAGTTAAATGGACCCAGGTTCAAATCCTAGCTCTTTATGAGCTCAGTGGCAAAGTTGGACAAGTTACTAGTAATGATTATAGCTAAGATTTATGAACATTTACTCCATTGCAATCACTGGGTTGAATGATTTGCAGTATTAAGATATTTAATTCTCAAAATCACCTTTCTGACTTAGGTATCATCAGCTACACTTTTTACACGAAGACACTTTGGCCCAGAGAGGTGAAGAACCTTACCCAAAACCACATTGTTGGGTGGTGAGCTGGGATTGGAACCAGGTAGACTGGCTTTTGCATGCACACACTTAAAACTACTATGCCACACCACTTCTTATACAAAACCTTCCATGTCGAATTCCTTGTCCATGAAGGAAGACCAGCATTCGTCTCATAGGTTGCTGGTTCTTTCTACCCTTCTCTTCCCTGCTGGTTGATGACGCCCAACTGATTAACAGAATTTGTCCTGAGTTAACGCCCACCTCCACCACACTTCCTGGGTATCACATCTCCATGCCGTTGCTCATACTTTTCCTTCGACCTGGAATGTTCTCCACATTCCCTCCTTTCCAGCTGCCACCTGCTTTCTCTAGCTAACACCTATTCAAACTTAAAGGTTCAGTTCAGATGTTATCAACTCCATAAAACCCTTAGATCCTCTCATCCCTTTTCCCCTTCCCTGTCTGGCCTGGCCCAGGGCCCCATCTCCATGCTACCCTAGCACCGAGGCATATACCTACCACAACATTAGCTACAAGACAGTGAACCCATCTGTCCATCCATCAGTCTCCCCTTCCAGGTACTAATGAAATTCACATGGGCAAAGCCATGTCCTTGTCTCTGTAGCCTAAGCCTTAGCACGAGCAGAACCTGGTACAGAGTAGGAACTCAATAAGGGCTGGTAAAGTGAATTTAATCAGAGTCATGTGTAACCCTGTTTCTTGTGTCTGTAGAATCACCCTAAAATACTTTAAGCTTCTCTACAGAAAATAACTTCCTGGCCGGGCGTGGTGGCTCACATCCGTAATCCCAGCACTTTGAGAGGCCGAGGCAGGCAGATCACCTGAGGTCAGGAGTTTGAGACCAGCCTGACCAACATGGAGAAACCCTGTCTCTACTAAAAATACAAAATTAGGTGGGTGTGGTGGCGCATGCCTGTAATCCCAGCTACTCGGGAGGCTGAGGCAGGAGAATCGCTTGAACCCAGGAGGCAGAGGTTGCAGTGAGCCGAGATTGCACCATTGCTCTCCAGCCTGGGTGACAAGAACGAAACTCCATCTCAAAAAAAAAAAAAGAAAAAGAAAAAAAAAGAAAGAAAATAACTTCCCTATAAACATAACAAGAAAAAGTCTGTCCCTAATACATGGAATCAAATTTATTCATTCAATGACTTTTTATCAAATGACTACTATGTCCCAAACACTGTTGTAGGCAGTAAAACAAACAAAAAATCCACGTCCTCAGGGAGCTTACATTTTTATAATTGCATTGAGAAGACAGACAAAAAAAATAAGCAAACTGCAAATTACACAGTGTATTAGTGTATATGTGTATATATGTATATATTTGTGTGTGTGTGTGTGTGTGTGTGTGTGTGTGTATATATATACTTTTTTTTTTTTTTTTGACAGAGTCTCACTCTGCTGCCCAGGCTGAAGTGCAGTGGCATAATCTCGGCTCACTGCAACCTCTGCCTCCCAGGTTTAAGTGATTCTCTTGCCTCAGCCTCTCGAGTAGCTGGGACTACAGGTATGCACCACCACACCCTGCTAATTTTTGTATTTTTAATAGCAACGGGGTTTCACCATGTTGGCCAGGCTGGTCTTGAACTCCTGACCTGAAGCGATCTGCCTGCTTCAGCCTACCAAAGTGCTGGGATTACAGGCATGAGCCACCACACTCAGCCTATTTTTTTTTTTAAGCCAGTCAAATTTAACAGTGTGGGGGGTTGTATACCAACTTTAGTGACGCTAATGTTAATAAGCTGTGATAACCCACCACCATTGGATCAGCCTATTTTTTTTTTTTGAGACAGGGTCTTGCTATGTTGCCCAGGCTGGACTGCAGTGGCACAGTCACAGCTCACTGCAGCCTTGACCTCCTAGGCACAAGTAATTCTCTTGACTCGGCCTCCTGAGTAACTGGGACTACTGGCACATGCCACAGCCCCAGGCTGATTTTTAATTTTTTTGTAGAGACAGGATCTTGCTACATTGCCCAGGCTGGTCTTAAGGTCCTGGGCTCAAGCAACCCTCTTGCCTCAGCTTCCGAAGGAGCGAGGATCACAGGTATGAGCCACTGCATCCAGCCTGTATTAGTATTTTTGATGGTGTTAAGTGATGTAGGCAAAAATCAATGAGGGAAAGGGGATAGACTATGCCAGCAATAGGTAGGTCACCATTTAAATAGTACAGTCAGAGAAAGTCTTTCTGAAAAGATGATATTTGGACAAACACCCCCCAAAAAGTGAAACAGCCACAGTGGGAGCTGGGAGGAAGACCTGAGCAGAAGAACAGCAAATACAAAGGCCCCGAGTTGAGAGTGTGCCTGGGATCCTTACAGAACAGCAAGTGGGCCATTGGGCTGGATAGAAGAGGATAAAGGTAAAATTAGCTGGGCATGGTGGTGAGCACGTGTAGTCCTAGCTACGTAGGAAACTGAGGCAGGAGGATCACTCAAGCCCAAGGTTATGAGGCTTCAGTGAGCTATGATTAACCCACTGCACTTCAGCCTGAGCAACAGAACAAGACACTGTCTCAAAAAAAAAAAAGAGTAAAGGTGAGAGTTGTAGGTGGCCAGGTTAGAGAGGTAATGGAGATGGAGGCTAAGAGGAGGGAGTAAATTGAGAAGGGCCTTGTAGGCCATTAAAGATTTTGGTTTTCAAAAATGAACAGATTAAGAGTTTAGGATAAGGATTAACAATACTTGAGTTTTAAGACAAAACACTTAGGCATCTAAGTCCTAAAAGATTATTGCAGTTATTTTTACAAAATCAAACAAGACTCCATTATTTAAAAGACAAGCATAGACACCTGTCTAGTTTCAACATTAAATAAATTAAAGGAGACCTAAGAACATTTTTTTCTAGAAACATACCCTACATATATTTCTCTGCTACTCTTAATAAATTATCAAGCCCGGCTGTATCAGCATATCAAACAGTGTCAAGTGTTCATCTAGCCAGGATGCTTGGCACCACATGAAGTGAATTAAATACACACAGTCCCTGGCCCTCTCCCTTCCCCTTCCCAATTTAAATTCCAACAGAAAATTCTGATAGGAGCCTTGTAGTGACTAAACTGGAAGCACAGCAGTGGTACCTAAACACCACAGGGTACTCCTGCTTAAGCTTCCAGTTTCTTCTCAATGCCAGTGAACTCTGCCAATCATGCACTTCTAGGGTGTCTATCAGTTGGCCACCTTTCTATCCCCTCAAACCTGAATCAGTCATTAAAATCAGGCTTGGGCCAGGTGCGGTGGCTCATGCTTATAATCCCAGCACTTTGGGAGGCCAAAGTGCTGAGTGGATCACTTGAGCCCAGGAGCTTTATATATACATAAAATATATATATATATATAAAAGATATATATATATAATATATATGTGTGTGTATATATATATATTTTGTTTTGAGACAGAGTCTTGATCTGTTGCCCAGGCCGGAGTGCAGTGGTGCGATCTTGGCTCACTGCAAGCTCCGCCTACCGGGTTCATGCCATTCTCCTGCCTCAGCCTCCCAAGTAGCTGGGACTACAGGCGCCCACCACCACGCCTGGCTAATTTTTTTGTATTTTTAGTAGAGACAGGGTTTCACTGTGTTAACCAGGATGGTCTTGATCTCCTGACCTCGTGATCCACCCGCCTCGGCCTCCTAAAGTGCTGGGATTACAGGCGTGAGCCACCGTGCCCAGCCCATATATATATATTTAAAAACCAGGCTTGGGTTTGGTGCAGTGGCTCTGGCCTGTAATCCCAACACTTTGGGAGGCCAAGGCGGGAGGATCACTTGAGCCCAGGAGTTCAAGACCAGCTTGGGCAACGTAGAGAGACTCTGTCTCTTAAAAAATAAATAAATAAAAGTTTGAAAATTAGCAAGGTGGCACACACCTGTCGTCCTAGCTACTTAGGAGGCTGAGGCAGGAGGATTGCTTGAGTCTGGGAGGTTGAGGCTGCTGTAAGCCATGATTGTGTTATTGCCCTCCAGCCTGAGCCACAGAGCAAGACCCTGTCTCAAAACACAAAGCAAAAGAAAACAAAAACAGGCTTGTATTCAGCCTCCAGGCAAGAAAATCTACTCATCCTTAATCCCACCATTCTCTGGTTTTTGAGTTGCTGTAGAAGTCATCTCTGCTCTTCATTAAGCATCACATAAATCCACTCTTGCCTTCTCATCTTCTCTACATGTATTCTGTTCTTGAGGACTCCATCAATTCCTTGTGCTTTTTTTTGTTTGTTTGTTGTCGTCGTTGTTTTTTGTTTTTTGAGACAGAGTTTCACTCTTGTTGCCCAGGCTGGAGAGCAATGGAGCGATCTCGGCTCACAGCAACCTCTGCCTCCTGGGTTCAAGCCATTCTCCTGCCTCAGCCTCCGGAGTAGATGCGATTACAGGCATGAGCCACTACACCTGGCTAATTTTGTATTTTTAGTGGAGACGGGGTTTCTCCATGTTGGTCAGGCTGGTCTCGAACTCCGGACCTCAGGTGATCTGCCCGCCTCGGCCTCCCAAAGTGCTGGGATTACAGGCGTGAAGCACCGCGCCCGGCCAATTCCTTCTGCTTTTTATAGATAACTCCAAAATCTATACCCTTAGCTTGTGTGAGCCAATCCTTCCTTTCCAATGTTCTGATAAACATTTCTGAGTAGATATGGGCTATTAAACTTCACATTTACTAGCACTCTTTCTGTTCCTATATTCTATGTATCATGTTCTTCCATTTAACAAAGTTTCAGAAAAGAAATACCGTTTCTTCCTCCCTTCCCTCGTATTTCATCAGTCACTATATTCTAACATGAAGTTACCACTTTTTATTTTCATGGCCACCACACTCCCTCAGACCCTTATCCCTTTATGCTTGGAGTAACTCAGTGGCCCCCAGTCTCTTTCTCCTTCAACCCAGTTGGAGAAACCAGGCTAAAATGTCCCTTTGTTTTGTCACTGTCTTTTAAGGAATATTAAATTAAGATATACCTCGTTTTGGATAACCCCACACTTTGATCAGATCCTCAAGAGACAAAAGACAATCCAAGTTACCCAAGCCATTTACTCCTTATGAAATGCTAGAGTTAGAACACCTTTAAGATTTCACCCACATGGTTTTTGATGCCCTGCCCAAAGGCAGGAAACTTCCACAAATAGACCAATGGACAAAGCATCCCTGAGCTCCAAGCAGGCATTATTTGCTCACGATTTGATTAAAGTGGCTGGTCCTAGCAGCCCCTACAGCAAATTTCCTAGCTACTCCTTCAGACAGGGGAGAGAGGTGTTTTGATCCTTTCCTTCCTCCCTCCCTCCCTCTAGATGAGTCTCACTCTGTGGCCCAGGCTGGAGTGCAGTGGTGCAATCTCAGCTCACTGCAACCTCCACCTCCTTGATTCACGTGATTCTCCTGCCTCAGCCTCCCAAATTGCTGGGATTACAGGTGACTGCCACCACGCCCAGCTAATTTTTTGTTTTTGTTTTTGAGACAGAGTCTCATTCTGTCACCCAGGCTGGAGTGCAGTGGCATGATCATGGCTCACTACAAACTCTGCCTCCCAGGTTCCAGCAATTCTCCTAACTCAGCCTCCTGACTAGCTGGGATTATAGGCGCCCACCACCATGCCTGGCAAATTTTTGTATTTTTAGTAGAGATAGGGTTTCACCATGTTGGTCATGCTGGTCTTGAACTCCTAACCTCGTGATCCGCCTGCCTCGGCCTCCGGAAGTACTGGGATTACAGGCATGAGCCACCGTGCCCGGCCTAATTTTTTTTGTATTTTTAGTAAAGACAGAGTTTCACCATGTTGGCCAGGCTGGTCTAGAACTCCTGACCTCAGGTGGTCTACCCATCTCGGCCTCCCAAAATGTTGGGATTACAGGTGTGAGCCACCTCGCCTGGCCTCTGATCCTTTTCTTTCTTTCCCTGCGGCAAAAAGTTGATGAAATTTAATAATAAACTTTGCCTGATACAGTTATGACCTCCACATTTAAAATTCCATTATGAACGTCCTGTGCAGAATTTCAAATAATTTATGTAAATACTCTATCCTAAAGGAAGACTGTATCATGACTTCCTTCCAATGAGTACAACATAGAGAGGAAAGTAACTGTACAGTGAAGAAACTTGACAAACACTACTTCAGCCGGTTGATCAATGTCAATATCAACAGTCAGAAATCATGTTGATGGTATGTACTCTTCATATGATGTGATAAAAGTGGTGATTTGCCTCTGTGACCTTCCTCCCAAAAATCCATATCCCCAGTATATATGTAAGAATAACATCAAACAACTTCCAATAGAGGGGTGTCTTACAACATACTGAGAGGTAACAATGTGCTAGCAGCCCTCACTCTCAGCGCCTTCTCAGCCTCAGCGTCCACTCTGGCGGTGCTTGAGGAGCCCTTCAGCCCGCCATGGCACCCTGGGAGCCCCTCTCTGGGCTGGCTGAGGCCGGAGCCGCCTCCCTCTGCTTGCGGGGAGGTGTGGAGGGAGAGGTGCAGGCGGGAACCGGGGCTGTGCGCGGCGCTCGCGGGCCAGTGTGAGTTCCCCCGGGGCGGGCGCGGGCTCCGCAGCCCCGCACACGGAACGGCCGGCGGGCACCACACTTAGCACCCGAGCCAGCAGCTGCGGGGGTTGCGCCGGGTCCTCCAGCAGTGCCGCCCCCCGGCGCCGCACTCAAATTATCGCCGGGCCTTAGCTGCCTCCCCACCGGGCAGGGATTGGGACCTGCAGCCCGCCATGTCTGAGCTCCTCCCCCGGTGGTGAGCTCCCGGGCCTGAGCCTCCCCGAAGGGCGCCACCCCTGCTCCGTGTGCCCAGTCCCATCGACAGCCCAAGGGCTAAAGAGTGCAGGTGCCGCTAGGCACTGGCGGGCAGCTCCGCCTACAACCCTGGTGCGGGACCCACTGGGTGAAGCCAGCTGGGCTCCTGAACCGGATGGGGACTTGGAGAACTTTTATATCTAGCTGGAGGATTGTCTGTGCACCAATCAGCACTCTGTATCTAGCTAACCTAGTGGAGACTTGGAGGACTACCACTCTGTGACTCTGTGTCTAGCTCAAGGATTGTAAATGCACCAATCATCACTCTGTGTCTAGCTCAGGGTTTGTAAATACACCAGTCAGTACTCTGTGTCTAACTCAAGGATTGTAAATGCACCAATCAGCACTTTGTCAAAACGGACCAATCAGTTGTCTGTAAAATGGACCAATCAGTAGGATGTGGGTGGGGCCAGATAAGAGAATAAAAGCAGCCTGCCGGAGCTAGCTAGGGTCAATCTGATTGGGTTGCCCTCTACAGTGTGGGGCTTTGTGTTTTGTCCTCTGCTGTCAATCTTGCTGCTGCTCACTCTTCAGGTCTCACGCTGCTTTTATGATTTGTAACACTCACTGCGAAGATCTGTAGCTTCATTCCTGAAACCGGTAAGACCGTGAACCCACCGGGAAGAACCAACAACTCCCAATGCGCTGTCTTTAAGAGCCCTAACACTCACCACGAAGGTCTGCGGCTTCACTCCTGACAACGAGACCACGAACCCCCCCCCCCCCCCGAAGGAAGAAGCTCCAGATACATCTGAACGCCTGAAGGAACAAACTTTGGACACACCATCTTTAAGAACTGTAACACTCACTTCAAGGGTCTGCGGCTCCATTCTTGAAGTTAGTGAGACCAAGAACCCACCAATTCCGACACAATACCTGCCCAGAACTCCTCAAAATAGATTATCAAGGTCATCAAAAATAATAAAAGACTGAGAAACTGCCACAGAGGAGCATGAGGAACTGACCTCAAGTGATGTGCTGGGGACAAGGAAATAGGAAGTAAAACTTTTTTCCATGCTAAAACTTTTTTCCACTTCCTCCCAAAGTGCTGGGATTACAGGTGTGAGCCACCATGCCCGGCCTCATTTTCATTTTAATTACACTTTGCTGATGATTAGTGATGTTGAGTATTTTTTTCACATACCAGTTGGCCATTCGTAAGTCTTTTGAGAAATCTTTCAGGTCCTCTGTTCGCTTTTAATCAGATCGTTTTCATGTGTTTGAGTTGAGTTACTTATATTTAAGAGATGTTATTACTTTCTTAATATGTACTTAATTATAAAAGTTACAAATTACGGCCAGGCGCAGTGACTCATGCGTCTGTAACCTTGGCACTTTGAGAGGCAGAAGTGGGCAGATCACCTGAGGTCAAGAGTTTGAGACCAGCCTGGCAAACATGGTGAAACCCTGTCTCTGCTAATAATACAGCTTTCTCCTTTCACATTCCCATTTCTTGGAGGCAGTTTTTGAGGAGTGTGTACAAAGAAATCCTCTGTTGGTTAACGGCCTTGAAATTGTGTGTGGATTAACAATTAGTCTATGTCCAGAGATGGAGGAAATGCTCTCCTGACGGTAAGCGTTGCACTCCAGGAATTAACTAGAAGGGACAGACTGTCCCTCCAGGTGGGCAAGGAGTGCTCTGAAATCTGTCAGCCTGAGTCTTTTGAAACCCCTTTTGGGTAAAATTGAGAAGGGAGACACAACCAGATCCTATGCTGACATTTTATCCCTAACTTCTTCACCTTTTTTTTTTTTTGGGGGGGAGATGGAGTTTCGCTCTGTCACCGAGGCTGGAGTGCAGTAGTGTGATCTCAGTTTGTTCCAACCTCTGCCTGCAACCTCTGCCTCTTGGGTTCAAGTGATTCTCCTGCCTCAGCCTCCCGACTAGCTTGGATTACAGGTGTGTGCCACTACACCTGGCTGACTTTTGTATTTTTAGGAGAGACAGGGTTTTGCTATGTTGGCCAGGCTGGTCTCTAACTCCTGACCTCTAGTGATCTGCTCACCTTGGCCTCCCAAAGTGCTGGGATTACAGCTGTGAGCCACTGCACTCAGCCACTTCTCCATCTTTTGCTATAAGATTGTCTTCACCTATTTCAGTTAGGATGAAAGATTAAAAATACACTGGTTTTTTTTTTTTTTTTGAGATAGAATTTCACTTTTGTTGTCCAGGCTGGAGTGCAGTGGCACAGTCGCAGCTCACTGCAACCTCTGCCCTCCTGGGTTCAAGCTATTCTCAGGCCTCAGCCTGCTGAGTAGCTGGGATTACAGCCGTGGGCCATCACGCCTGGCTAATTTTTGTATTTTTAGTAGAGTCAGGGTTCACCATGTTGGCCAAGCTGGTCTCAAACTCCTGACCTCATGATCCGCCCACCTTGGCCTCCCAAAGTGTTAGGATTACAGGTGTGAGCCACTACGCCCGGCTCACTTTACTTTTAAATACTTTTGTCTGCCAGTTACCAGCAGATTGCCAAGTGTTTATCACCCTAAACCTATATAAGATTTTATATAAGATTAGGCAGATCCCAATAAGGTTTATATTGATGTATTATGTAATATATTACATAATATATAAGATTGATTATATCCAATCTTATATTGAAAACAAATATGCATGAACCTTAAATGTTAAAATGAGGGGCTGGGCATGGTAGTTCACGCCTGTAATCCCAGCACTTTGGAAGGTCGAGGAGGGCAGATCACAAGGTCAGGAGCTCAAGACCAGCCTGGCCAACATAGTGAAACCCTGTGTCTACTAAAAATACAAAAAATTAGCTGGGCGTGGTGGTACACACCTGTAGTCCCAGCTACTCGGGAGGCTGAAGCAGGAGAATTGCTTGAACCCAGGAGGTGGAGGTTGTGGTGAGCCAAGATCATGCCACTGCACTCCAGCCTGGGCAACAGAGTGAGACTCCGTCTTAAAAAAAGAAAAGAAAAAAAAATGATACTAGTGGGTCCTATGGAAAAAAGTTTTACTTCCTATTTCCTTTCCCCAGAAATAGAAGTGAAGTCATCTCAATCTTATTGTAGCCCTAATTTGCATAGGAGAAAAGTCTTCTTCCCCTAAATGTAGCAGTGTCTACCTTTGAGATTCGAGTAATCTGACAGTGACTGAAAGCTAATAACTCTACCCCAAATTTCACCCTGCAGCTGAAAGCCCATACAGAATGGAGATCCCAGGAGGTCATAAAATGATAGTAGTTAATGGCGTAGGGAGAGTGAGGTGGCTTTTAAAGGCTAAGGAAACTCAGCTGGAAACACTCCTGGATTAGTCCATATCCAATTGGGTATCAGCCTTTTTTTTTTTTTTTTTTTTTTTTTTTGAGATAGAGTCTTGCTCTGTCCCCCCAGGCTGGAGTGCAACGGCATGATCTTTGCTTACTGCAGCCTCTGCCTCCCAGGTTCATGCTTTGTGTCTCTATAGAATTGAGGAAGGAGAAGGTTTTTGTGGCCAGAAGCTTGGGTGCTGGTTTCAAAACATGGGACCCCCCTACCCCAGCTAGCTCTTTTACTCTTTCACCTCTCTGAGTCTCAGTTTCCTTATCTGCGAGATGGGTGTTCTCAGTCTTGGCTGCACATAAGAATCAGTCAGGGAACTTTGAAAAAACACTGATTTTCAGGCCCTGCTTCCAGAGATTCTAATTCACTTGATCTGGGTGGGGCTTAGGCATTGCAAATTTTAAAAAGCTTGTATAAGCCAGATTTCTCCAAGGCTTTGCTATCCCAATGTGGTCCCTGGACCAGCAGAATTGGCTCCACCTGGGAGCTCGTTAAAACTACAGACTCTCGGGCCCTTCCCCAGACCTACCAAATCAGCATCTGGGTATTAACAAGACCGCTGCCCACCACCACCAGGTGATTCATGTCCACGTTAAAATTTGGAAAGCTCTGCTCCAAACCTCCCACCCTCTCTAACAGACTAGTTTTGTGACCTCTCTTCTTTCCTTCCTGGGTCACCAGGTGATTGTAGTAATCAGTTTCCACGAACCAAGGTTTACCCCACACTGGAAAATTTGCTCTCAGTTTGTAGCAGAACAGGATATTGGAATATACCATTGCAAAGTCTTACATGAAGTTTGATCAGTGATAGTTAATTACACAGTCATTTGGAAGAACATCAAGTCATTTTAGAGTTGTTTTACCTACTGTCCAGAAGCAAAAAAAAAGGTATTTAAGTCTAACCTACAGCCAATTCTGAAACATTCTGTACTTCGCAAAAACCACATGTCAGGCAAGCCATCCAGTTTACGTTTAAAGCAGTCATACTGCAAAGAAGCTGCTCGTGAGAATCACCTGGGAAGGTTTTAAAACTCCTAATATGCAGGCCCCCAACACAGGCCAAATCAATCAGCATCTTGGTAGATTTTTAGGCTCCCTAGGTGATTCTGATAGCCAAAGCTGAGCGTCACTGGTATAGCGATTTTACTATTCTTATGTTTCAGATGTACCAAAAAAAAATCCTGTTTTTGGGCCAGGCACAGTGGCTCATGCCTGTAATCCCAACACTTTGGGAGGCCAAGGCAGGCAGATCACAAGGTCAGGAGATCGAGACCATCCTGGCTAACACTGTGAAACCCCGTCTCTACTAAAAATACAAAAAATTAGCCGGGCGTGGTGGCATGTGCCTGTAGTCCCAGCTACTCAGGAGGCTGAGGGAGGAGAATGGCAGGAACCCAGGAGGCAGAGGTTGCAGTGAGTCGAGATTGTGCCACTGCACTCCAGCCTGGGCGAGAGAGCGAGGCTCCATCTCAAAAAGAAAAAAAGGTCCTGTTTTTGTACCTTGTTAAAGTCAGGCAATGTTGCCTATGCATTGTCATTGATAGAGTAGCCCTGTGCTGAGTATCTTAATGTTTCAAGCACCAATAACAGGATTTGAGAGAAGGCACCTACCCATGAAAGAAACCTAGACAGAGGCCAGGCATGCCCCTTAATGCTGTGCTTGGCTATGCTCAGAACAGTGGCCAACCTGACACTTGGTATTATTTCTCCAGGGTTCTACATGCACAGGAAAGCCTACACTGACTTTTATTTTTTTTGAGATGGAGTCTTGCTCTGTCACCCAGGCTAGAGTACAGGGCAATCTCGGCTTCCCGGGTTCAAGCAATTCTTCTGCTTCAGCCTCCCAAGTAGCTGGGATTACAGGCATCTCCACCACGCCCGGCTAATTTTTGTATTTTTAGTAGAGATGAGGTTTTGCCATATTGGCCAGGCTGGTCTCGAACTCCTGACCTCAGGTGATCCACCGGCCTCAGCCTCCCAAAGTGCTGGGATTACAGGCATGAGCCACCACACCCGGCCTACACTAACATTTTAAACAGGACCTTTCTTCCCTACCGGTAGATTTCAAGAAGTAGGTCATTGGATAGGTAGGTTTGACTTTCTCTCTTGGCCCACAAACCCGTGACAATGGCACTAATAAGTTAGGCAACAGATATCTACTGGTAATGGTGCCCAGCAGCTAAGGGAGGAGTTGGAGAAGAAGCCCAAGGCCTCTAGGCTTTGACCAATAAGAAAAGGCATCCATAAATGGGATAGTTAACAGTGCAGGCAGAGTATAATCAAGGGTCCTGTGGTGGTAAGATCATCAAGGACTGCAGAAATTAAGAGGAAAGAAAAATCAGTGCCCGCTGCAATAGGACAGAGAAGCTTTGCAACAAAGATGGTGGATGGAAGGGGTAAGGAGGGTCCGGAGGAGGTAAACAATTTATATAACGTTCTTATCACTATTTAGTACATAGAATACTATTTGTTACATTTACCAGGCATTGTGCTGATTTCCATGTATTGTCTTATTTACTCCACTCAACAACATAAGGTAAAAACTGCAATTATCCCCCTTCTGTAAATGATGATTACTGAGGCACAGAGAAGTTAAAATAACTTGCCCAAGGTCACAATGCAGGTGAGTGACAGAGGAGGGGTTTGAACCTGGTCTGTATGCCTTCCGAGGCCATGCATATACCATACTATACTATACTATACTGAATATCCACCATACTATGTTGAATATCCACTTAACGCTTACTAAATGTGCGCCTGCAGGCACTTCCCTAACATTCTACATTATCCCATTTAATCCTCAAGGCAACCTTTTCAGGTTGGCAGTGCAATTATTTTCAAGTTCTGGATAAGGAAATGTGGGCCTAGAGGGGTAAAGTAACTTGCCTGAGGTTTAGGTTGCCAGATAAAATACTAGACACCCAGATATGTATAATAAAAAATAATCTCCCAGTAGAAATATTGCATGGGATGTACTCATACTAAAATTCGTTGTTTATCTGCCATTCAGATTTAAATAGGTATCCAGTTTGCATTCGTTTGTTTTTGCTAAATTTGGCAATCTTACCTAGGTGATCCTGCAAAGCAAGGTTTAAATCAGGTGGTCTGACTGAGGGTCCACACTCATAACCACCGCATTCCAGATTGGCTGGAGAAGAGGGGTCAGCGCTAATACCAGCATGTGTTGGGAGGAAGTGAGTGGACCTTTCCTCCTAGGATTTGCGCTTAGATCGAGGAGGGCTGAGAAGGAGCAATGGATTTCTTCCCTCCCCTCCCCTGCTCTCCCCAGCTCCCTTGATGCTGCTGCTACCCCCACCTGCTGGTGGTAAAAGAGTTAAAGGCCCTGGGCTATGCAGGCCCAGCCCTTAGTAACAAGTGCTTGGTTCTGACGCCAAGAACAGAAGGAAGAGGAAAACAGGAAAAAATGAGTCAGTATGGGATCTGCAGACACTATCACATGTACATCTTCCTGTATAAATTGCAGGACCTCCCACAGGGGTAGATGCCTGTACCTACAAAACGATCACAGAAATCTGTAGCAAAACCACAGCAGCTGCAGTTATGTGACCATCTTGTGGGCTGCTATTAGCAAGGGAACTAGAACGAGGTCAGGGAGCCAGTCAGCTAATGTAGACCCAGGGCCCATCAACCACATGGCCATGCGGCCAGTGTTGAATACCGAAGCAGGAGAGAGAAACTGTGACAACTCCAAGGTAAATGTTGCATTTAGTTCCAGTGCTTCAGCTGTGGAAATCTGGCTTGGCATAGCAAGCAGTAGGGCACTGCAGCTGCAGAAACAAACGTTCCTGTGGTTAAAGGGGGTGAGCACTTATATAATTGAACATCAAGCAAATACAGAACAGATCTAAGGGCTTAATGGGAGCAGTGTTATACTCAGGAACAAGCAAGAAGAATTAGCAATAAGAAGCAGAAGCACAGAAATATTCCCTGTTGTGGAGGAGCAAGGATTCATAAAAGAATTCATCATATAAAAAGGTATACACACAGATTTATGCTTGGTAAAGCTATGCAGTACATTGTATATATTTACTGGTATTTTTTAGAGTTATTTTTATTGTTTCCCTTCTTTGTTTTCTAAAGGCCCGAGTGAAAGAACCCCTTGAGGTGGGATATACACAGCTTGTGAAATGCTGAGTTGTGTCCCAAAGATACCAAACATTGTCAGCCTAGATCTTTATTTTGAAAATTTGTTTGTTTTTTTTTTTTTGAGAAGGAGTCTCACTTTGTCGCCCAGGCTGGAGTGCAGTGGCGCAATCTCGGCTCACTGCAACCTCTGTCTCCTGAGTTCAAGCGATTCCCCTGCCTCTGCCTCTGCCTCCCAAGTAGCTGGGATCAGAGGCGTGCACCACCACGCCTGGCTAATTCTGTATTTTTTTAGTGGAGATGGGGTTTCTCCATGTTGGTTAGGCTGGTCTGGTACTCCTGACCTCAAGTGATCCACCTGCCTTGGCCTCCCAAAGGGTTGGGATTACTGGCATAAGCCACCGCACCCAGCCTGAAAATTCATTAGTCATTTTACTCCCAGTCTTTCTGCCCTCTGGTTAATCTTCTATACTGTCACTAGAATTATTTCTTTTCTTTTGTGAGACAGGATCTGACTCTGTCACCCAGGCTGGAGTGGAGTGAAGTGGCAAAACCTTGGCTTACTGCAGCATCAACCTCCCTGGCTCAGGTGATCCGCCCACCTCAGACTCCCCAGTAGCTGGGACTACAGGTGTGCACAACCATGTCTGGCTAATTTTATATATATATATTTTTTTCTTTTGTGGAGATGGGGATTTTACCATGTTGCCCAGGCTGGTCTCAAACTCCTGGGCTCAGGCAATCCTCCCACCTCGGACTCCCAACGTGCTGAGAGTACAGGAGTGAGCCACTATGCCTGGCCTAGAGTCGAGTCTTGTCTTTTTTCTTTTCCTTTCCTTTCCTTTCCTTTCCTTTCCTTTTCCTTTCCTTTCCCTTTCCTTTCCTTTCTTTTCTTTTCGGAAATGGAGTCTCACTCTGTCACCCTGACTGGAGTATAGTGGCGTGATCTCAGCTCACTGCAACCTCCACCTCCTGGGTTCAAGGGATTCTCCTGCTTCAGCCTCCCGAGTAGCTGGGATTACAGGTGTCTGCCACCATGCCTGGCTAATTTTTGTACTTCTAGTAGAGATGGGGTTTTGCCATGTTGCCCAGGCTGGTCTTGAACTCTTGACCTCAAGTGATCCACCCGCCTCAGCCTCCCAAAGTGCTGGGATTATAGGCACACGCCACCATGTCTGACTAATTTTTGTATTTTTAGTGGAAACAGGGTTTCACCATGTTGCCCAGGCTGGTCTTGAACTCCTGATCTCATGATCCCCCTGCCTCAGCCTCCCAAAGTGCTGGGATTACAGGCGTGAGCCACTGTGCCCGGCTGAGTTATTTCTTTAAAACGTGGATTGTTTAGATCATGATCAGTTGCGTAGAACATAAAATTACAAAAGTTCAATGTGTTTTGTGATCTATTTCTGAACTGTTTTCCAAATTCTTCTTTCATAACCTGTTTCTCCCATCACAGGCTGCACCTGCTTTTCTCTTTGCGGATATCTGGTTTAGACTGTGCATGCCTCTCTATTTCATCTCTCTCCCAGCCCCTCTCTCACACTATGTGGGACAATAGCCAACTCATCACCAGATATTTGCAGTTCATGGGCTGTTTCTTTCATCTGGTCTCCCTGTAGTGTGCTGGAGCTGCTCTTACTAGCTCATGCACATCTAGTCCCAACACGGTGTTCAGTGACATCATGTTGGTAGCTTGAGATTTGCTGCAGGAGGAGTATTTACACCATGGAAATTGGCAAATGATACACATCCTGGCTTTTGTCCCCCTCCTGGAATGCTAGTTGAACATTCACCAGCACACCATTGTCATCTCCAGCTCTTTGCTTGGAAGATTTCTACTTATCCTCCAAGACAGAGTGCTTCTCTGAAGCTTTCTTGGACTCCCACAGAGGAACAGGGAGAAGAAAGCAATTCCTCTGTGCTAAGCATCTGGGCTGGGTACTACATACATAATTCTCATGCTTCTATTAAAGCAGTTGCATCATATTATAAGTATTTGTGATTGTCTCTTTGCTAAGTTCTAAGGGCAAATATTGCAATCCATATTAATCTTTAAAACCGTATGTGCCTTCAAGGTATCTTATAAATTGTGGGTTCTTAGTGAATGTCACAGTGTTTAAGCAGGAACTAGGAAGAAAAGCTGCATTGCTTTGTTTCATCTGTCTCTATCCTCCCAGAGAGTACCCCTTACACCATGAGCAATGCTGAACATTTTCCCAAGGTCTTCTGATGGGTAACTTAAAAAAAAATCTACAACAAACCCATTCATACCAAGGTATTACCAGTATAATACTTCTGGAGTTTTTACAGATGTTAAGGAGGTGTAGGAACAGCTGTATAAAGATGGAAATTTTAGGTCTCTGAAAGCCATGGGAGAAAGGCATGTTGGTAAAAGGGGCTTTTCAGTGACCATGTTTTTTTTTTCCTTTTTTGAGACAGGGTCTCACTCTGTCACCCAGGCTGGTGTGCAGCGGTGCGATCACAGCTCACTGCAGGCTTGATCTCCCAGGCTCAAGCGATCCTTCCACCTCAGCTACCCAAGTAGCTGGAATGACCGGCATGTGCCACCGCACCTAGCTAATTTATTTTATTTTTAGTAGAGATGAGGTCTTGCTATGATGCCCAGTCTAGGTGGCCACTCTTTTAAACCTATGAAGTAGATGAGGTACTTAACTTAGTACTGGTCCTGAAATATGGAATTTATTTATTTTTGAGGCAGAGTCTCCCTCTGTCACCCAGGCTGAAGTGCAGTGGTGCGATCTTGGCTCACTGCAACCTCCGCCTCCCAGGTTCAAGTGATTCTCCTGCCTCAGCCTCCTGAGTAGCTGGGACTACAGGTGTGCACCACCACGCCTGGCTAATTTTTGTATTTTTAGTAGAGACAGGGTTTCACCATGTTGGCCAGGCTGGTCTTGAACGCCTGGCCTCAGGTAATCCACCTGCCTCGGCCTACCAAAGTGCTGGTATTACAGGTGTGAGCCACCGCACCCGGCCTGGAATTTATAAAGGTAGTTGCCTCCTCCTCCTCGTTCTTCTCCTTCATGTCCCTCACCCTCCTTGTTCATCATCATCATCATCATCATCATCATCATCATCATGGAATCCTGGTGTAGAGCAGGGCTAGGCAAAGCTAAGAAACCATTCAACTGACTTAAAGCTGTTTTGGGAAGCATATAATTGTACTTGTTTCACTTTCTCACTTTTCCTTAAATATATTAAAGCATCAAAACATTATTTTAAAAAAGCCGTTTTCTGTTGTTTGTGATGCTTTGTAAATATGACTCATTCGCCCTTACCCCAGACAGTGTTAAGTTGACCTGATTTGAATAGATGCTGTGAAATGATTGGCTGAAAGGTCCTTCCATGTAATTTATTCAAGTCAGCATCACCAAAAGTTAAGGTAGAGATAAAACATTGTGTCGCACTCATCCTTAAGAAAGAAATAGCAGATACAGAAGCAACAGTAGAGTATGTCTGCTGTATTCTGAAACCCCTGCTGCACTAATACATTTCTGCAGCAACAGTAAAATATTCTGATCTTATTGCTTATTGGCCAAAGAGTTGCAGCACTAAGATGAGAATAGAGATGATTGTGGGCTGCAGAGGGGGTTTCCTGGAAGAGATGAGACCTGGAGGACAGGTGGAATGGAGTACTGAGGTTGTCTTGAGAGGAGAAAGTAACTGGGGTAAACGGTTAGGGCAGCATTTCCCGGTCTGTGTTTTGCAAAATAGCATTTGCCAAATATGGTTTTGAGGCCAAAGAAGTTTGGGAAATACTGTGTATACCCATCATAAATTAGACTGTTACAGACTCTGAGGAGATCTGAAGTGAAGAAACCTGTTTAGCTTTGTTTAACCTAAGTTTCCCTAATGTACAGGATCATGGAATCTGCTTTTTGGTAACATGCATTAGCATCTTTCAGAATGTTTGTGCTCCATGACTGGAACACTGTTGGGAAGCACTAATTTATGATTTTTTTGTTTTGAGACAAGGTCTTGCTCTGTTGCCCAGGCTGGAGTGTGGCGGTGCCATCACAGCTCACTGCAGCCTTGACTTTGCAGGCTCAGGTGATCCTCCCACCTCAGCCTCCCGAGTAGCTGGGACTAGAGATGTGCCACCACGCCTGGCTAATTTTTGTATTTTTTTGTAGAGACAAGTTTAGCCGTGTCGTCCAGGCTTATTTGTGCATTTTTTGAGACTTCAAAAGAGTTAATTGTGCTACTCAGTTCATACTATCTTATCACATTTTTGAGAAGGTTTCTTTTATTTTTCCCTCTCATCCCTAACCCCTACCCTTTACCGTAAGTTCCTACTTTCACATGTTTCCTATATTTTCTTAAATATGCCTTTGTCTTACAAGGTGTATTGTGTTAGTGTATGTGCTATAAATTTTGTTTCTTGCTGTTTTTTCTCAGTACTATATTTTAAAGAACTAAAATTATGGCTGTGCATGCGTTTCATTTGTTGTTTTTATCACTGCCCAAGATTCCATAGTATGCAATCCACCCATTTTATTCATCCTTTTCTCCACTACTGGAAACCAAGGTTGATAGCAAATAGTCACAGGTACTGGATAATCATTTGATTATTTTACCTCTAGCCAATAAATAATAAACCTGGCCAATTGTGGCAAGCTGACTTGATCGAGTCCTAGCAATGATGAAGAGTGAATTTCAAAAGCAGCAGCCTTCAGACAATTTGCTAGAGCAGAAGCTGAAAATCACTTAGCTCAACCTAAATCTGCCATCTAAAACTCATCTTTATGCAGTTTTCAAAACTGTGCTCTTGACATTAAAGTATGAATGTTAAAACATTTTCTTTAAAATGCAGAAAGGAATAGAAATGATTAATTACTGACCTATGGCAAGTGACCTTGAGCTAGGACTCAGGCAGTCTGGCCAGTTGAGCAGGTCAGGGAAGGAGGTGGGATGGGCATAAGGCCGGACAAGTCTCCTGAGAGGCTCCTAAGGAGACAGGTAGACCTTCTCCCAGTGACCCACCCCCAGGACCAGATACTTCCTGTTTATAGGGCTAACCAAAGTATTTAATGCTAGGAACCTCGGACTTGAGGTAGTAACTAGGAAAGAGAATTATGGCAATTTGGGGGAGTCAAGAGGAATGTCAAACTCAGAAGAAACAGCTAATGGTGTTGAGCAGGAAGTTTCATAGAGTCCAAGAACTTCTGAGCAAAGAGGAAACTCTTCCAGGTAATGAAAGTACCTGGAACTTGTTCTCAGCTTGGAAGTTCTTCACTTCCTTAAGAGTGTGTGATTGTGAAAGCCCTCTTAATACTATCCCGCAGTTCAGGTGGGCGATGGTGAGCTGTGTTTTTCCAAGCAAAGGGGGGGACAGGACGCCTTGTTGCAGCCCGAGCTGTGACAAATAGGTATTGAAAAAGAAGACTTTTTTACTTTTTTTTTTTTTTTTTTGTATGAGACAGCATCTGGCTTTGTCGCCAGACTAGAATGCAATGGCACAATCATGGCTCACTGCAGCCTCAACTTCCTAGGCTCAAGCGATCCTCCCATCTCAGCCTCCTGAGTAGCTTGGACTACAGGCCTGTGCCACCATACCCTGCTAATTTTTTCTATTTTTCGTAGAGATGGGGCCTCAGTATATTGCCCAGGCTGGTCTTGAACTCCTGGGCTCAAGTGATTCTCCCATCTCAGCCTCCCAAAGTGCTGGGATTACAGGCCTGAGCCACCATGCCCAGCCCATTTCTTTAATTCTAGCATTATATGAATTCCCACCATAACCAACATACATGAATGTTGACAAAGAGACAGCTTAACTTAGAGAATGAACTTGGTGCACATATAAATGGAGAGACTTAGAATTTTCTGTAATTGGGGTGGAAAACCAGACAGCACAAACTCTTGAGAGGCTGAAAAGGGTTGCTGGACAACAGAAGAAAAGGAGCTGAGTTGAGCAACAGACAGCCTTCTGGATGACAGTGTCTAAGGGTTTTTACCAGTTCACTGGTGACGACTGCATAGAGTTCATTTTATTACTTACATCTAGAAAGCTGTAAGTCAAAAAAAACCTCTTTAGATATCCAAAATGTAGAAGTCACCACACCTACAAATTGTAGCCCAGACTAAAGACCAGAATAAAAAGGCCAGGTGAGCAACCAACCTACAGATGGAGGTCTTAACAAAGCTTATTTTTGGTGGGGTCTGTTGCATGTTGGATTATTCTAGGAAGAAAAAGCTAAATGTTGGGCCTAGTATGAATGTTTACTGGATTAGATTTCATTTGGTGTTGCTTAAATCAGAGAAGAAAACATCCCTCTGTCTCAAGTGTGAGATTTCTGTGTTCATGCCTTCAGTTCTGGGTTTTTAGCTCTGTCCCAGAATGATATAGTCAAATGAAGCTGTGCTGAGAGTGGCCTCTGGTGTAATGCAGCAGCCGGCCACACGCATGAATCTAGCCAAACACTTCCAGGCTTGCCAGATGTTTCAGCAGAGCACACAATCCATCTGTTCGTTTGGCACTTTGCTGATGCATGTGGGAAAACTCACAGATGCCAGGGCCTGGCTTCCAGCACTAGCGACAATAGTAATGACTTAAGAGAGATATTTATTTTGTGTATTTACTCAGATGTTTGGAAATGAGCTTTAGAAAAATCAATAAACATAACACAAACTGCGGGGAAACTTCAAGATAATCAATTCCTTCTCCCTGGTGTTGAACAATAATTATCCTGTAATTCTCCCATTTTGAAGGAAAAGAAATGTTTTTTCTTAAATGTTTCTAGTCAGACCTGAGTCTAAAATGCAATCAACCCCTCTCTCCTTTCTCACTATGTATCTACACATATATATACACATATACTTATATCTATATACATACCTATATACACATACATATATAAATATACAACATATGTGTGTGAGTGTATACACATCTTACTGGTTATATGGGGAGGTAGAGAAAATATAAGTTATGATCTTTGTCTATTTCTGAGAAAGATGTTTTGATCTAAGTCCTTAGGAAGTTCTACTAATTACCCCTTCCTACTAGGGTTTCTTTTTTTTGTTGTTTTCTGGTTTTTGTTTTTTGTTTTTTTGAGATGGAGCCTCAGTCTGTCACTCAGGCTGGAGTGAAGTGGCATGATCTCGGCTCACTGCAACCTCCGCCCCTTGGATTCAATTGATTCTCCTGCTCAGCCTCCTGAGTAGCTGGGACTACAGGTGTGCGCCACCACGCCCAGCTAATTTTTGTATTTTTAATAGAGATGGGGTTTCACCATGTTGGCCAGGATGGTCTCCATCTCCTGACATCTTGATCTGCCTGCCTTGGCCTCCCAAAGTGCTGGAATTGCAGGCGTAAGCCACCGCGCCTGGCCCCTACTAGGGTTTCTTAGGGGAGTGGTCTCTGCAATGAGGGATCCGGATGCCTGAATCTTTCTCCTCCTAGTGCAAGAAAGAAGCTGTAACCTTGTGGAAGTGATTAATTTCTCTGGATTCAGTTTCTTCAGTTACACAAGGAACTAGAGGATGCCCAAGGATGGGGCTACTGCAAACGTTCTGAGACTCTGACTCCCTTCTTGATTAACCTCTCTTTCCCCCGACCCCCCACCGCCTTTCCCTTAGAGCCATCTGAGTGAAAAATGTGTGAACATTGGTGGTTGTCTTGCCATCTGGCATTCTGTGTGAGGAAGGAGTATAGAGACCACCCAGCAGCCATACCTCCTTCTAGTGTAGCAGCACTCTACATTGCTTTAGGGGAATGCACTCTCTGTCCATGTGCTTGGGATGGGGGAGCTCTCACTCAGACGCCAGGCCAGGACAATCAGTGCCTCGAACACCCAGGACCCATGACTGGGCCCAATCAAAGTGAATCCCAAAACCTCTGCTCTCCCAGGAAGAGACTGCCTTTCCACCTGAGCTGGGGGACTGTGGAGCTAGTGGTGCTATACTCAGCTTATCACCAAAGGAGAGGGAATGTCTGTCTCAGAAATAAGCCAACAAAGCCAAAAGCTGGACAGACATAAACAGATTTGATGCATAATTTGAGTGCCTGAAGCCTTGGACTTTTCAGGCTTTTTGGTTTGTTTGTTTTTGAGACAGGGTCCCACTCTGTCACCCAGGCTGAGTACAGTGGCTTGATCATGGCTCACCGCAGCATCATCCTCCCTGGGCTCAGAAGATCCTCCTGCCTCAATTTCCCGAGTAGCTGGGACTACAAGGTACACCACCATGCCTGGCAAATTTTTAAGTTTTTTGTAGAGATGGGGTTTCATGGTGTTGCCCAGGCTGATCTCGAACTCCTGGGTTCAAGCAATCCTCCCGCCTTGGCCTCCCAAAGTACTGGGATTACAGGTGTGAGCCACTGCACCTGGCCCAGATTTTTCGGTTCTTAAACCATCAGGCTTTCTTCTTGGCTTAACTTAGGTTGGGTTTTCTGTCACATGCAGAAAGAGCCCTAATTTTCCAGATTTTGTTTTAATAATACCTAATTTTATTAAAAAGGACACAATAATCTCATGTGTTCGTATTAATTGTTATATCCTGATGTAACAAGCCAGTTTCTCTTCATTCACTGAGGGTCTATCTGAGCTTCTTCAGGTATTTTGAATCTTTTATCAATGTATGTGTAAGAAGATGGTAAGAGGAACCAATGATGGCTGCTGTCTCGTGACATCCAGTCACTTGAGAAGGGTTTCTAAATATTCTTAAATAAGCGGCATCTCATCTTCATCCTATTTTACAGTCATTATTGTGACAAAGGCTAAGTCAAAGAACCTCGGGGGAAAATCAGTGTTCCTTCGCTGGGCATGGTGGCTCATGCCTGTAATCCCAACAGTTTGGAAAGAGGCCGAGGCAGGCTATCACTTGAGGTCAGGAGTTTGAGACCAGCCTGGCCAACATGGTAAAACCCTGTTTCCACTAAAAATCCACAAATTAACCGGGCGTGGTGGCATGCGCCTATAGTCCCACCTGCTTGGGTGGCTGAGGCACGAGAATTGCTTGAACCCAGGAGGCAGAGGTTATAGTGAGCCAAGATTGCACCACTGCACTGCAGCTTGAGCTACAGAGGTGAACTCTGTCTCAAAAACAAAACAAAACAAAACAAAACAGTGTTCCTCTATTCCCTCTTATTGTTTTATTTTATGTTTTTTTTTTTTTTGTAGTGTACTGTTTTGATTTTTTTCTTATTTCCTTTTCTGTATTTTGTTAGTTACATTATTAGTGGTTATCTTGGAGATTTTAATTCAACTCTTAAAAATTCAACTCATGCAACAATCAATTTTGAATTCACATCACTTAGCTTCAATCATACACAAAAACTCTTCTCCTATAGCTCCATCCCCTTTTTATGTTATTAGTAATGTCACAATTGTTTTTTCTTTTCTCTTTTTTTTTTTTTTTTGAGACGGAGTCTCACTCTGTCTCCCAGACTGGAGTACAGTGGCGCGATCTCAGCTCACAGCAAGCTCCGCCTCCCGCGTTCGTGCGATTCTCCTGCCTCAGCCTCCCAGGTAGCTGGGACTACAGGTGCCTGCTACCACGCCCGGCTACTTTTTTATATTTTTATTAGAGACAGGGTTTCACCGTGTTAGCCAGGATGGTCTCAATCTGCTGACCTCGCCATCCGTCTGCCTCGGCCTCTCAAAGTGCTGGGATTACAGGCGTGAGCCACCGTGCCCGGCCGTATTGTCACAAATTACGTCTTTAGACATTATGTGGCAATTAATATACACCTATAATTATTATTTATGCACTTGTGTTTGAAATCATACAGGGAAGAAAAGGAATTACAAACTAAAAATATAATAACACTGGCTTTGTTTTTACCTAGGTAGTTACGTTTACCGGTGCTCTTTATTTCCTCACGTGGTTTCAAGTTACTGTCTAGTGCCCTTTCATTTCCACTTAAAGGACTCCCTTTAGCGTTTCTTGTAGGGTAAGTCTACCAGCTGCACATGTCAGAACAAGGAGGTGGGAACCAACCTAGGGATGTCTG
Source organism: Theropithecus gelada (assembly GCF_003255815.1). Lineage (NCBI taxonomy): Eukaryota > Metazoa > Chordata > Mammalia > Primates > Cercopithecidae > Theropithecus > Theropithecus gelada. The sequence goes on from NC_037676.1 coordinate 105,257,332, forward strand.
GGAAAGACACTCGGCAGCTCTTTTCTAGAAGCCAAAATCGGAGCCAAACTCCACCAAGCACCCCATTTGGAACTGGACTCAGAGGGAAGCTGTGATCTCTTCTGCCTCACTCGACCTTTGAACTGGGAGTCAAGGCATCTAAGTTTTTGTTCTGGTTCTGTCCTTAACAAGCCGTATGACTGTGGAAAAAGTCACCTATCTTATTTGGGCCTTTTTCCTTATCTGTAAAATTAGGTGTTCCAGATCAGGGGCTGTCAAACTTTTTTTCTGTAAAAGGACAAATAGTATTTTAGGCTCTGTGGCCATAAAGTCTGGCACAACTACTCAATTCTGCCATTGTAGTGCAAAAAGTGGCCATGGACAATAGCTGAACAAATGGGCATGGCTGTGTCTTAATAAAACTTTATTTATAAAAACAGAAGGCAGGTCAGATTTGACTTGTGGGACCTAGTTTGCCAACCCCTATTAATATATAGCCTTGGAGAGTCCTTTGTTTTTTGAGACAAGTCTCGCTCTGTCGCCCAGGCTGGAGCGCAGTGGCGCCATCTCAGCTCACTGCAAGCTCCGCCTCCTGGGTTCACGCCATTCTCCTGCCTCAGCCTCGCGAGTAGCTGGGACTACAGGCGCCCGCCACCTCGCCCGGCTAGTTCTTTGTATTTTGTAGTAGAGAGGGGGTTTCACCGTGTTAGCCAGGATGATCTCGATCTCCTGACCTCGTGATCCGCCCGTCTCGGCCTCTCAAAGTGCTGGGATTACAGGCGTGAGCCACCGCGCCCGCCGGAGAGTCCTTTTAATTTGAAACTATATAAGGTCTGATGATCTTCATTGTTCAGTGTCCTTTCACTCCTTTATACCATCCTAGGGCATTACCCCTATCAACAATACAATGGTAAGAATCACTGTTATTTTTAGGTGACTATGAGCCAAGCATTTTTTTTGTACTTTATTCATTCCTCCCAACAAACCTATTAGGTGGGTATTTGCTGTGGTCTGAATGTTTGTGTCCGCTACCAAATTCATATGTTGAAATCCTAATGCCTGTGTTGATGGTGTTAGGAGGTGGAGCTTTTGGGAGATGATTAGGTGATGAGGGTGGATTTAGTGCTCTTCTAAAAGAGACCCGAGGCCAGGTGCGGTGGCTTATGCCTATAATCCCAGCACTTTGGGAGGCGGAGGCGGGTGGATTACGAGGTCAGGAGTTCAAGACCAGCCTGGCCAAGATGGTGAAACCCCATCTCTACTAAAAATACAAAAGTTAACCGGGCGCAGTGGCAGGTGCCTGTAATCCCAACTACTTGGGAGGCCGAGGCAGGATAATCGCTTGAACTTGGAGGGTGGAGGTTGCAGTGAGTTGAGATCAAAGTGAGATTCCATCTCAAAAATAAATAAATAAATAAATAAATAAATAAATTAATTAATTAATTAAATAAAAGAGACCCAGAAAGCTCGTTCACCCCTTTCACAACGTGAGGACACAGTGAGAAGGCACCATGTATGAACCAGGAAGCCCTCACCAGGCTGAATCTGTTAGTACCTTGATCTCAGACTTCCCAGCCTCCTGAACTGTGAGACATAAATCTCTCTTATTATAAGCTACTTCGTTTATGACATTTTCTTATAGCAGTCTGAACAGACAGTACTATTATAATTCCCATTTTACATAAGAAGAAATTAAAGTCAGAGATATCCGCTAATAGATCCAAGGCCACAGAATTAGTGAGAGCAGAAAGCAGGCCGGTGTGACTCTAAAACCTTTGCTATGCTTTTTCCATCTCACATCATATATATGTATTTATATATATTTATATATATATATTTATGTATTTATACTTATATATTTGTACTTATGTATACTTTTATATGTATATTTATATATGTATTTTTTATATTTTATATATATATATATTTTTTGAGACAGAATCTTGCTCAATCTTGGCTCACTGCAACCTCTGCCTCCTTGTTTCAAGCAATTATACTGCCTCAGCCTCCTGAGTACCTGGGATCACACGCACCCACCACTACGCTTGGCTAATTTTTGTATTTTTAGTAGTTATAGGGTTTCACCACGTTGGCCAGGCTGGTCTGGAACTGCTGACCTCAGGTGATCCACTTACCTCTGCCTCCCAAAGTGCTAGGATTACAGATGTAAGCCACCATGCCTGGCCTGATTAAAGAATTTTTTAAAAGCACAGTAGAGAATCCAATTGTCTTGACAGGGAGGAAATCAAACCTTAAATACATTAAAGATTAAGAGTCAAAAATTCTACACCAACCCTTTTTTTTTTTTTTTTTGAGATGAGGGGCTTGCTATGTTGCCTAGGGTAGAGTCAAACTCCGGGATGTAACAAACTTTCCTCCTCAGTCTCCTGAGGAGCTGGGACTACAGGCACTCCAGGCAGGTGCCTGGCTCCACACAGACTATTTTTGAGTTATAAATACTTCAAGTGATTAGTTACCCCTTGAAGATGCTATCTCTCAAAATGCAAAGTCAGCAAAAGAACCTGTTGATGCTCTCAGAGAACTTGCCATCTGTTTGGCAAGACATATGAAAGAACTAGTGAACAAAAATACAGTCCCAGATTAACTGCAGAAGTGCTTTCAATTACCCTTCACTTACTGCAGCTGCCAGACAGATGAATGCATTCCCTCAGCACCACAATGCACTCTGAGTGCCTCTTGAGAACAGGACATTTGGGTACTGTATTAAGTAAGTTTCCTTTGGCTGCTGTAGCAGATTATCACAAACATAATAGCTTAAAACACAGATTTATCACATTGCAGTTCTGGAGCTCAGAAGTCAAAAATCAGGTTCAGTGGGCTAAAGTCAGGGTCTTGGACAGGCTGTTTCTTTCTGGAGGTCTGAGGGAAAAATTGGTTTCCTTGCCTTTTTCAGCTTCAAGAGGCTGCCAGCATTCCTTGGCTCATGGCTCTTTCTTGGTGTCACTCCAACCTCTTGCTTCTACCATCATTGCTATGGTTTGGATATTTGTCCCATCCAAACCTCATTTTGAATTTAATCCCCAATGTTGGAGGTGAGGCCTAATGGGAGGCATTTGGGTCATGAAGGCGGATCCCTCATGAATACATTAACGTCCTCCCTCAGGAGCTAGTGAATTCTTACTCTATTAATTCTCATCAGAGCTGGTTGTTTAAAAAGGGTCTGGATAGCCAGGCATGGTGGCATGCACCTGTAGTCCCAGCTACTTGGGAGGCTGAGGCAGGAGGATCACTTGAGTCTAGGCGTTTGAGATTGCAGTGAGTTGTGATGGCACCACTGCACTCCAGCCTGGGCAACAGAGCAAGACCCTGTCTCCAAAAAAAAAAAAAAAAAAAAAAAGGTCCTGGCACCTCCCCTACGTTTCCACTTCCTCTCTCACCACGGGATCTCTGCATAAGCCAGTTCCCCTTTTCTTCCCACTGTGAATAGAAGCAGCCTGAGACCCTCACCAGGTGCAGATGCCCAGTCATTAACTTTCTGAATTGTAAGCCAAATAAACCTCTTTAAAAAAAAAAAGATTTCAATAGTTTTTAGAGAACAGGTGGTTTTTGGTTACATAGATAAGTTCTTTAGTGGTGATTTCTGAGATTTTGGTGCACCTGTCACCCAAACAGTATACACTGTACGCAGTGTGTAGTCTTTTATTCTTCACCTCCTTCCCACCCTTCCCCCCAAAGTCCATTATTATTCTTATGCGTTTGCATCCTCATAGCTTAGCACCCACTCATAAGTGAGAACATATGATATTTGGTTTTCCATTCCTGAGTTACTTCACTTAGAATAATTAAACCTCTTTTTCTTTATAAATTACCCAGCCCTGGGTATATACTTTTATAGCAACACAAAAAGGTTAAGATAGTCACATCTCCTACTACTTACTGACCCTCTTGCCTGCCTCTTACAAAGACTTTTGGAAGTACATTGGGCCCATCCAGATAATTCAGGAAAGATCCTTAACTTAATCACACCTGAAAAATCCCTTTTGCCATACAAGAAACATTTGTAAGTTTCTAGAATTAGGACATGAACATCTTTGAGGTGCCATTATTCAACCCACCACAGATACTATCCCCCATCTTCTCCTCCCACAGCTGAGCTGTATGCCTAGGAGGAGTTGGCTGTGTTTGTTTCTGGACTTGATTTCTGTTTGCTTTTGTAACTAATTTTAAAAATTAAGAAACCAATGAGGCCGGGAGCGATGGCTCATGCCTGTAATCCCAGCACTTTGGGAGGCCGAGACAGGCGGATCATGAGGTCAGGAGATTGAGACCATCCTGGCTAACACGGTGAAACCCCATCTCTACTAAAAATACAAAAAATTAGCCGGGCGTGGTGGCGGGCGCCTGTAGTCCCAACCACTCGGGAGGCTGAGGCAGGAGAATGGCATGAACCTGGGAAGTGGAGTTTGCAGTGAGCCGAGATCGTGCCACTGCACTCCAGCCTGGGCGACAGAGCAAAAACTCCGTCTCAGAAAAAAAAAAAAAGAGACCAATGAAATCTGAGGGCAAAAAGAAACACTTGCAATGTGTATGGAAAACAAGTAAAATGAACTAAGGCAAGTCACTAAAGAAATACGGTCACATAGGGTATGTAGCATGCGCCTGTAGTTCCAGCTACTCAGGAGACTGAGGAGGATCGCTTGAGCCCAGGCATTCAAGTCCAACCTGGACAACATAGCAAGAAACTATCTCAAAAAAAGAAAATATGGTCAAATTAGGTGTGGCCAGGAAATCTGTGAAAGTTTTAGGAAATAATGCACAACTCAAGAAGGATTAATCAATATATATAGGAATGGCTTGTGTAAGAAAGAAGAGGCAGTATATTTCTCAAGGGAGATCTACTCAAACAAAAGGACTAGGCCCCATGTCAAAAAACTGGCCAACATGCACATTTAAATGTTCTTAAACGTTTAAAGTAGGTATGTTTAAATTATGATTTGCCTGCCTTAACCAACTTTTCAGGTTAACTAAGCAACTTCTTACCAATTCTGATAAGAGGAATCCAATTAAATTTGATTCAGAGTTTTAGAGACAATACTAATCAGTTAAGATAATAACTTGGCAGAAAGGTTTAATCAAGAGAGTGGAGAATAAACTGTACCGTGGATGTTATGTGGGATCTGAACGGATGGTTGGGGGTCAAAGCAAGGCACGTGAGATGAAACAAACAGCATACAACTGTAGGGTTAGAAATGAGTAGGAACGGTCATTTCAACCTATGAGGTAGAACCCTGATAATTCCGAGTGTGGTTCTCATTCCAGCAGTATCAGCAACACCTGGGAGCTTGTTAGAAATGCATATAGGGTGAGAGGAGGGAGAGGATCAGAAAAAATAATGAATGAGTACTACGCTTAATACTTGGGTGATGAAATAATCTGTACAACAAACCCTCATGACACAAGTTTACTTATGTAACAAACCTGCACATGTACCTGTGAGCTTAAAAGTTAAAAAAAAAAAAAAGAGAAAGAAAGAAATGCATCTTTCTGAGCACTGTGGCTCACTCCTGTAATCCTAGCACTTTGGGAGGCTGAGGCAGAAGGATTGCTTGAGTCCAGGAGTTCGAGACCTGCCTGGGCAACATAATGAGACCCTGTCTCAAAAAAAAAAAAAAAGAAAAAAAAAAAAGAAATGCATCTTTCAGATCTTTCAGGCCTCAGCCCAGACCCACTGAATCAGAACCTGCAATTTAACAAAACTCCAGGTAATTTAACTGCACATTAACCTGTGAGAAAGGCTGGTTTAGAGAGAGCAAGAGTCTTCCTAAACTGCACTGTAGAGTTAATATGGTATATATAAAACATAATGACAACTGAGTTATTAAGCACCTTCTATATGCCAGGCAAACTACCAGGTGCTTTGCAAACCTTGTCTTACTTAATTCTGAAAGATCCCAGTCTTGTAAAATAGAATTGATCTTTATTCTCAATAATGAAACAATCTTTTCTGCTTTCTGCCATCCCTTTGGTTGAAGTTGGTATAAAGAATACATTAGTGTCTAAAAAATCTCAAATAATTGCTTTTTGAAATTCAGTATGTAAAATATTTTGACATAATATTTTTTTACTCCCTTCGTTGGCTGGGTTGCAAACTCTTACAGGTAGGAAGATCTCAGACTCCTTGATAATTTCAACCTATGAGAGAGAGAAAAACAACAACAAACAAACAAACAAAAAACACCAGGGGAAACTCAAAAGCATTCTGGTTAGGATAGGGTAAAAAATAAATTAAATAAAATCAGCAAGAAATACACTCTATTAAGTGGAATTTGGAAATGATAAATCAGATTGAACCAAATCTTGGGGAGTTTGCAATAAATTCTGGGTATTCCTACAGTGCTGCATGTCTCAGCAGTTTATGCAAAAAGGGAGGGTCAAACCTTCTGTTTCCAAAGAAGGCATTAAGACAGTCTGCCCTTTCCTTGCCCAGACTGGAAAATATGAAGTCCTTGTACCTTCTTGCTGCTCCCTGAGCTCAGTGCCCAGCCCATACCAAACAGGGTAGAAGGAGTACCAGCAGCAACCCCGATGATGGGATGTTGGGATGTTGGGCAATAGTGGGGCACCATTAGTATGCCTATGCTTCACTCACAAGGGTGGTTTTCAGTAGGCCTCCAGTTCTGACTAAGCTCCTTTCAGCAAGATTCAGCCAGACACTGTGGCACACGCCTGTAGTCCCAGCTACTTAGGAGGCTGCTGCAAGAGGATCGCCTGAACCCAGAAATTTGAGGCTGCAGTGAGCTATGAGTGTGCCACTCCAGCCTGAACGACATTGCAAGACACCAGCCTCTAAAAGCAAACCCAAACAAAATTTAAGAAACAAGAAAGATTCAGTGGTTCTTCACCCACTTGCAGACAGAGGGCCCCTAAAACAGACAGGGTCAAGTGCTGGGTCCTAGTGCTCCTTGCCGCTGTGCTTAATTGTGACAGGAGTGGGGGCGGAGGGGATAGGAGGGCTGGGGTGGGTGTGGGAGGGCATTCCTTTCCCTCAGGCTTTCACAGTGTACGTTTTGTATTCCAGAATCAGAAATCTGAGTGTAGGAAGAAGTGGGTTAGCCCTGGAGAAAGGAAAAGGAGGATCATGGTTCTCTGCAAAGAGCTGGAAGCTAAAAAGCAGGCTGTGTTTACTTACCAACCAGGACTAAGTAGGATCTTTGCCAGCTTCCAATATGGCCTTAAAAGTATATGAAATCCGGCCGGGCGCGGTGGCTCAAGCCTGTAATCCCAGCACTTTGGGAGGCCGAGACGGGCGGATCACGAGGTCAGGAGATCGAGACCATCCTGGCTAACAGGGTGAAACCCCGTCTCCATTAAGAAATACAAAAAACTAGCCGGGCGAGGTGGCGGGCGCCTGTAGTCCCAGCTACTCGGGAGGCTGAGGCCGGAGAATGGCGTGAACCCGGGAGGCGGAGCTTGCAGTGAGCTGAGATCCGGCCACTGCACTCCAGCCTGGGCGACAGAGCGAGACTCCGTCTCAAAAAAAAAAAAAAAAAAAAAAAAAAAAAAGTATATGAAATCCAATAAATATTTCTGCAAAGCAAGACATCTTCACTGCTTTACTCTCCACCACCTGAATCCTTGCAGGGAGTGTAGTGTGTATCTAATCAATCTATTAAAAAATACTTTAAAAGTTCTATATATGTATCAATATTTAATATTGTTTTTACATTATTTAAATGTTTTTCTAAATAATATTATAGTATATATATTCTGAAGCATTCTATTCAGTGACAAAGAATTATGTTTAGACATTTACATTTATATAGGAAAACTCATAACCTGAATATGTCCTGTGGGATCAAACCACTGACCCTTCCAGGATGGAAGAGACCTAAGGTAGTCAGCTTCCATCAAGTGGCCAGTTGGTCTCGTTGAGGAAAGGTGTCACATCAGGGGCTCAGTGTTGGTCTCTGTTGCAGATGTATCGGACATTTGATAATGGCAGCAGCTGGATAAGTCTTGGTAAGGGTTGAAAGTATAGTTAGTCCTCACTTTGCATGGTCCCAATATGCACAAATCTTAGTTACTACCACTTAGTTAAATCACACCAGAACCCCAACAACATGGTTTAAATTTCAGCTACAACGTTATTAACTGTGCACAATTACCCAAAGTACAAACCTCACTGTCAGCTCTTTTGTCCACAAATCACTATGTAAATAACAAATGCATAGCATGATCAATAACCAATCACACCACTCCTTTCAAAGTCCACTGATGATTGGCCACTGCACATATGTTCAGTTCATACACAGCAAAGCATGTAGCTGTGTTGCTGATTTTCCTGTGAATGAAGACACAGGATGATTTACAATAATGGATACTCAAAAGAGGAAATTGGCCAACAAAGATGAAAGCGCAGAAAAAAGTCCAAAAAGTGGTAACGCTGGAAGTGAACTCCGAATTGAATGAGTTACAGAAAAACAGTTCACTGTGAGAATGTGGCCACTGTGTCATTCAAAAGTCCCAGCCAGAGGAACTTAGAAAGGCGAACTTAACATAAATGAGGAAGGAAGTGTGGCAAAAAGCATGCTGTCGCAGAAGAAGTTGTCCTGGCAGAAACTTCACATTGAAGCAACTCTGGGAGATTTTTCATGATATTGAAGAAACAAAGGATACAATGTCAGAAGCTGATCCAGTCTTAGAAACGAGAGCAATTCATCAAGTCAGAGAAAAGATGCTCGCTCCATGTCGTAAGTTACATAAGAAGGTAAGCACTATCCAAATGACTCTTGTTGTTTCATTTACAATTTATTTACCCTTGCTATTTGTTTTCTTTTTCTTTTTTTTGAGAGGGAGTCTTACTCTGTAGCCCAGGCTGGAGTGCAGTGGTGCAATCTCGACTCACTGCACTCTGCCTCCAGGTTCAAGCAATTCTCCCGCCTCAGCCTCCCAAGTAGCTGGGATTACGGGTGTGCACCACCATGTCCAGCTAATTTTTTATATTTTTAGTGGAGACAAAGTTTCACCATGTTGGCCAGGCTAGTCTCAAGCTCTTGACCTCAGGTGATCCACCCGCCTTGGCCTCCTGAATTGCTGGGATTGCAGCCATGATCCACCGTACCCGGCCTACTCTTGCTATTTATTTTCTATGTTGTTTATTTACGTAGAAATTTAATGTTTCTAATGTTTAAATTACTAACATTTCAAAACCTTAGATAATATACATTTAATAGTATATTTTGAGCAAAGAACAATTCATGAATTGGTAGCTCTCAGAATCAAAAGAAATTCAGGATGCTTTATTGCAGCAGCATGGGCAGTGAGCTTTTACACAAAGGGAAGATGAAAGTGTACTTCACTGGATTAGGTGGAAAGACCCTAGTTAGAGGTTAGCTGGTGTTTTCTTATTGGTAGTCTTGAGTTTTGTTTTACTCTTTACATTGGGCTCCAGTCTGCTTACACGTAGGAACCTAAAGTACTAGGGTTGCCTCTGTCTTGTTAAAATAAAAACTTCAGCCGAATTAAATTTAAAGGAGTTTAATTGAGCAATGAATGACTCACAAATTGGGCAGCCCCCAGAATCACAGCAGATTCAGAGAGACTCCAGAGAAGGCTTGTGGTTAGAACAAATTTATAAACAGAAAAAGGGAAGTGAGGTACGGAAATCAGCAGTGAGGTACAGAAACAGCTGGATTGGTTACAGGTTGGCGTTTGCCTTATTTGAACACGGTTTGAACACTTAGCAGTCTATGAGTGGCTGAAATATGGCTGCTGGGATTGGCCAAAACTCAGCTACTGTTACAGGCGCATGCTTCTAAATTAGGTTTTCAATTTTGTATGCCTATTAAGCTAGGTTACAGTTTGTCCACAAGGACTCAAATATAGAAGCACGAAGTCTTTCTCAGGCCATATTTAGTTTGCTTTAGCAGTCTAATGCCCTCCCTGTTAGAATTTTTGTTAAAAACAATTATTCTGTGTTTTTGGTGAGCCTCTTATGAGAGACTGAACAATACTTAAGCAAAGGCACCCCTCCCTGTTACCATCACAGGTGAATTGTCTTTGTCTCTGTGGAACTCACAAGTCATGATGTCAGGCTCATTGAAGAAAGATTCCTTTTGTTGTTCACATCATTATTGTCACTCTGATCAAGGTGAGAGCATCTAATGTACCGCTGATGGCTGAGAGCATGCATTTAAGACTCTTGACAGAACACAGCAAACCAGGGTGATTACAATGATGACCATCAGGAGGATAATACCAAGAGACTAGAGTATGCTCCTTAGCCAAGGTCCTCATGAATCAAAACAGCTAAAATTGAGTAAGTCAAGGAATGAACCAGAGGGGGATGCAACTTGTTTTAACCAGGTGGCCTGTTTGTTAATTTCTTGTGATCGAGTTTCTAATAAAAGAGGTATTTATCCAGGCACAACAGGAGGAACAGGGTAAAATGAGCTCATTGCATAGACTCTTCCTTGTTCACCCAATAGTCCAATGCAAGCCTATTATCTAAAACTACTTGAGTAAAAGAATTTAGAGATTTTTGTTGGATAGCTATAGCCTTAGCTGTAGAACCCGCAATAGTAACTAATGTCAAAGAAAAATTTTTGACCTTTATTTCATTTGTAGTCATCCCAAGCCATGGGAGAATGGACCTAACATATGATGCCCCCTTGGCAGGGTTGTCATCTGCTGGTCAGTTTCTTTTTAATCTATGATGCAGGTTTAGAGGGGTGTACCAATGTTTAGCTTCTGACTGGTTATGTAGTGACAATGGCACCTTTAAAATCCCTAGTCCCCACTGGCCTTTCATTCTCCATCTGTCAAGGTATGGGGTGGTCCAAGCATATGGCTGACAGTTAAATTCTCCGCTGATGAAGATGTACCTAGGACATTCCTGAAAGCCTAGGGGGTGGGGGGGGAAGGATGTACCTAGGGTGAACAAGGCTCCTCCTTGGGAAACTTCAGTTATGGAGTAATTAGTTGGCATCACCTGTTTCTAACCAAGAGACTGATACGGAGTTATTACGTCCTAGAAGTCTGCCAAAATACCTATGTAGATAGGCATTCTTGTAAATAGCTCTGTTAATGTTCTCCTTTTTGTGCATAGCCTCCTTGCAATATGGTCAGCAGACCTGGCCATCCTATTCCATGGTTGGGTTAAAAAAGAAGAATAAAGGGGTCTAGAAGTTTAACTCTATAAAGAGACCAACGGTATAATCTAAACGGATTGTTGCATTTGAGATTCTGGCAAATTGAGTCACAAGATACACTAATGGGTCTCTAAAAAGCCATGCAAGTATTTTGACTTAGCATGGAAAATCCAGAATTTAGCAAAATTTTCTGCAGAAGCTATAGACTGTGAGATTCTAATTATGGCATTATCATGCTATACACAGATAGAAAGGAAGAGTAAGAAACAGGAGAGAAAAAGAACAGGGCTTCCATGATAGGAAGAGGAGGTTCTTTTTTGAGATGGAATCTCGCTCAGTCACCCAGGCTGGAGTGCAGTGGTGCGATCTCAGCTCACTGCAAGCTCTGCCTCCCAGGTTCACACCATTCTCCTGCCTCAGCCTCCCGAGTAGCTGGGACTGCAGGTGCCCGCCACCACGCCCAGCTAATTTTTTGTATTTTTAGTAGAGACGGGGTTTCACCGTGTTAGCCAGGATGGTGTTGATCTCCTGACCTCGTGATCCGCCCGTCTCAGGCTCCCAAAATGCTGGGATTACAGGCGTGAGCCACAGCACCCTGCCCAGGAAGAGGAGGTTCTTGATCTCTGATCTTGGGAAAGCTGTCTACATTCAAGATGCCATCTGTTTCGGGGAGAGATGTTCCTGGTCAACTTTACCTTGAGATCCCTAACTGGTTGTCAGTTCTAAGAGTCTGGAAGGGCCCTCTTGAGTTGAGAAACATTGGTCCAAAACTCAAGGCTTTACTGTATTGTAAGTGGTGAGAAGTTGGTGTGGTCCCTTCCAGTGAAACTCAAGGGCAGACTTTCTTTGATATAAATTCCAAAAGACGCAGTGTCCAAGTTCTAGACCATGAGGATTCTGATAATCAATCAGTGGGTCACAGAAAGCTACTATTATTACCTGATGGAAATACAGTAAGTTCTCAATTGATGCCATCATTGATAGTGTTTTGGAAACAATGATTTTAAGCAAAACAATGTTCCTTGAATAATGTGTTTCATTCAATGTTGCTTCATTTTAACATTGATGAGAAAAATAAAATTTGTTTTATTATACTTTTTTTTTGCTTAAAGTCACAGTTTCCAAGAGCTGATCAATGATTTTGTGAGAACTTATTGTATGCTTCAGCATAATTTATCAAGGTCTAGCAACACTGAGTCATACCCCAGGTTACAAATATGGGAGATACATGAAGCTCTATTATTAAGGGCATAGGTCTTCCAGTACAATTTCATGAGGTGTCATCTTGCACTTTCCAGCATGGGTAGATATAATTGCCATTAAATCCAGTGTTCAAACTTTTGGCCAGGCAATCCAGAAGATTCCATCATCTTGGCCAATTTTAGTTTTAGGATGCCATTTGTCTATTCAGCCTTTTCAGAAGACTAGGGATAAGGACAACAGTCATGCTATTTTGTTTGTAAACCTTTAAAAAATTGTTTAATAATTTGTCCAATAGGCCAGGCTTGGTGGCTTATGCCTGTAATTCCAGCACTTTGGGAGGCTAAGGCAGGCAGATCACCTGAGGTCAGGAGTTTGAGACCAGCCTGGCCAACATGGTGAAACTTCGTCTCTACTAAAAATACAAAAATTAGCCAGATATGGTGGTGCATGCCTGTAATCCCAGCTACTTGGGAGCCTGAGGCAGGAGAATCGCTTGAACACAGGAGGTGAAGGTTGTAGTGAGCCAAGACCATGCCACTGCACCCCAGCCTGGATAACAGAGTGAGACTCTGCCTCAAAAATAACAATAATAATAATAGTAACAATAAAGTTGTACAGTAAAATGAGTTCCCCTATCACTGGAAATCTTTCTAAGGATATCCCATAAAGGAAACACATTCTTTGTTTTTTGTTTTTTTGGTGTTTTTTGTTGTTGTTGTTGGTTTTTTTTGTTTGTTTGTTTACTACTGTTGTGGCATCAGTCTCCCTGCATGGCAAGGCCTCAATCCACCCTGAGAACAGGCATACAGTTACAGGAACATACCGATAGCCCATTTAGGGTGGCAACTAAATTAAGTTCTTTTGTAGGTGTTCACATGGTCCAGCAGGTGGTAGAAATGTACTGTTTGAAACCTTAATGGCTTTCACAGAATTATGAATCTCATAAATCAGACATGTGTTATAAACCATTTTTGCAACTTTAGAACAATTACTCCACCTATACTTTTTCATAATTTGAACCATTTTGTCTACACTATGGTGAGTTGTGGAGTGCAGAGCCTTTAACACTGGTAGTTTTAAGGACTTGAGGAGGACTAGGTGGCTGTCAGGGCCCTCAGTGAGTTCATGTTTAGTATTACATTTGCATCCTTTTAAGTGCCAATTTTGTTTTTCTAATTCCGGTGCATAGAATCGTTTATTGAACAAATTATCATAGGTGATTTGATCAGAATTAATGTTATAGAATTCGACCAAATTGCATACCGTAACATGTTTAGTGACAGCTACCTTAGCGTGGAAGTTCACTAAGGCATTGTCTTGATATTCAGGTTCAGTTTTACAAGTGAGCTTTAATTTTAATAACAGCAACTTGTGAGGGCAGCAAAATAGCAGAAAGAAGTTCATTTGCCTGGGGCTCATTTTCGGTGGTGGACCCACTAGAAATGAGGAAACCTCTTTGCTTCTAAAACATGCCAAAATCATGGACTACCCCCAAAGGCTTATCTACTGTCTGTATAAATGTTGTCTGATTTGCCCTGGGATATTTGACAGGCCTTGAGTGAGAGCATGCACCTCTGCTGGTTGGGCTGACTTCAACTGGGGAAGAGCTCCCTTTTCTGTTAATTCATTCTGGGTAGTCCAGGCATGCCCTCCTTGGTATTTTACTTCTGCATTTTTAGCATAAAATCCATCAGCAAAATGTATTATCTTAAGGTGTTTAATGGGACATCTTATAAATCAATTGAGGAGTCAATAGCTGTGATATGAGATTTACATAGTTGTGGTCCTCACCTTTGTCAAGTAAGGGTAGTAGGGTAGAAGGGTTAAGTAGATTGCAGCATTATTTTATTTATTTATTTATTTATTGTTTTATTTTATTTTGAGATGGAGCCCCTGTTGCCCAAGCTGGAGTGCAGTGGTACAATCTCAGGTTGCTGCAACCTCCGCCTCCCAGGTTCAAGCAATCAACTTGAGGCCGAGTTAGAGACCAGCCTGGTCAACATGGTGAAACCCCATCTCTATTAAAAATATAAAATTAGCTGGGTGTGATGGCACGTGCCTGTAGTCCCAGCTACTTGGGAGGCTGAGGCATGAGAATTGCTTGAGTCTGGGAGGTGGAGACTGCAGTGAACCAAGATTGTACCACTGCACTCCAGCCTGGGCAACAGAGCAAGTCTCCATCACACACAAAAAAAGAAGTAAGTTGAATCTATTTCTGACTCTTCCTTAGTATGAGAAAGAACATAGCAGTAGGTTATCAACATATTGAATAAGAGCAGAATTCCTAGGAAATTGCAAATTTGGCAAATCCTGATGCAAAGTCTGAGAAAAATAAGATGGACCTTGGTAAATCCCTTTGGCATTATAGTCCAATTATATTGTTGATTTTTTTCCAAGTAAAAACAAATAAGTAGGAACTCCCTTTATCAGCTGGAATACTGTGTGTCCTCACTGTGAACCATTTTAAATTTTGAGGTACCTTATACAACAAGGTATTAGAATTTGGAACTACTGGTAACCTTAGTATTACAATCTTATTTCCTGCATGTAGGTCTTGAACAAATCTCCAACCTTGTCCACTGGGTTTTTAAAGTGGTAGACTGGGGTGTTACAAGGACGAGTGCAAAACATTAGAAATCTTTGTATAATTAATTCCTCTGCAATTGGTGACAGCCCCTGAATACATCTGGTTTTAGTGGATATTGAGGTAATTTAGATAGCAGCTTAGAATGACCTATTTGGGTTTTTTTTCTGTTTTGATTTTTGTGGGTTCAGCACTTTAAATATTTCCTATGTCATTTAAGGAGGAAGCCCACAAATATCTAGGTTCTTCAGAAAGAACAGGTTTTTATAGATTTGAGTTTCAGTGTTATCAACTTCTGCCAGTATGTAACAGAGCAATTCAGGTTCAGGAAAGTTAGGAAATTATAAGATTATCTCTTTCCGAAGATAATTTTGTGTAAATTTTAGCAAGTCTTGTCCCCATAGATTCACTGGGGCAGCATCACAAAGTAAGAAGGCATATTTTTCTGAAAATGGTCCAAGTATCATTTGAACAGGTTCAGACATGGAGACATTTGGACTTGATTTTAAACCTCCACCATGAAACTATTCTTTTAATTGCAAGGAATTTGCTGATTTATGAAGGTGGGGTTTTAAAGTATATAAGGTGGGCCAGGCATGGTAACTCACACCTGTAATCCCAGCACTTTGGGAGACCAAGGCAGGTGGATCACTTTGAGGTCAAGAGATCAAGACCAGCCTGGCCAACACGGTGAAACCCCATCTCTACTAAAAATACAAAAATTAGCTGGTATGGTGGCATGTGCCTGTAGTCCCAGATACTCAGAGGTTTAAGTAGGAGAATCACTTGAACCTGGGAGGCAGAGGTTGCAGTGAGCCCAGATTGTGCCACTGCACCCCAACCTGAGCAACAGAGAGAGACTCCATCTCAAAAAAATAAAAATAAAAAAATTTAAAGAAGTACATAACGTGGCCGGGCACAGTGGCTCACATCTGTAATCATTACACTTTGAGAGGCCAAGGAAGGGATGATCACTTGAGGCCAGGAGTTTGAGATCATCCTGAGCAACATAGCAGGATTCCATCTCTACAAAACGTTTTTAAAAAAATTAGCCAGGCACAGTAGCATGCACCTGTAGTCCTAGCTACTTGAGAGGCTGAGGTGGGATGATCCCTTGAGCCTAGGAGGTCAAGATTGCAGTGAGCTGTGAATATGCCACTACACTCTAGCGTGGGTGACAGAGTGAGACCCTGCCTCTTAAGACAAAAAAAAAAAAAAAAAAAAGATTAATGGGAAGTCTTATACAGTTTTGGTAAATACTGGAGCCACTTTATCTACTTTTTTTTTTTTTTTTCCTTTTGAGACAGGGTCTCCCTCTGTCACCCCGTCTCAAGTGCAGTGATGCAATCATAGCTTACTACAGCCTCAAACTCCTGGGTTTGAGTGACCTTCGCACCTCAGCTTCCCAAATAGCTGGGATTACAGGCATGAATCACCCTGCCTGTTTCCCATTAATCTTAATTTTAGTTTCCCCTTGTTCATTTAAAGGTATTATGGAAAAAAACCCTGGGAGCCTCGTTAGTGTTATTATTCCAGGAGTCAAACCCTCAGGGGCTTCATCTGGAGGGGAAAATGTCTGGGTCAAAAGAAATGGGTTCATCACATGCCTAGTGCGAGACCGAACAATTTTGGCCAGGCATGGTGGCTCATGCCTGTAATCCCAGCACTTTGGGAGGCTGAGACGGGCTGATCACCTGAGGTCAGGAGTTCGACACCACCATGGCCAACATGGAGAAACCCCATCTCTACTAAAAATACCAAAATTAGACGGGCATGGTGGTGTGTGCCTGCAGAACCAGCTGCTAAGGAGGCTGAGGCGAGAGAATCACTTGAACCCAGGAAATGGAGAGTGCAGTGAGCCGAGATTACACCACTGCACTCCAGCCTGGGCGACAGAGTGATACTCCGTCTCAGAAAAAAAAAAAAAAAAAAAAAAAAAACTGGACAATTTTGATTCCAGTGGCCTGGCTGTTTACAATAAAGAAGGACATCTAGAGGCACAAGTTTCTTTGGTCCTCCTCCAGTATATTCATGTATTTGAAATCAATACTAAGAGGCCCCAAACTAAAGAAACTTGTGCCTCGAGATGTCTTCCTTTATTGTAGTTGCTGTGAGTATTACTTAAACCAGCCCAATCGTCCCATGTAACTGATGTTTATGGTTTCTTTTGAATAAACATAGAAATTAACCCTCCCAGGCTGGGCATAGTGGCTCATGCTTGTAATCTCAGCACTGTGGGAGGCCAAGGTGAGTGGATCACTTGAGGCCAGGAGTTGGAGACCAGCCTGGCCAACATGGCAAAAACCTGTCTCTACTAAAAATACAAAAAAAAAAAAAATAGCTGGGCATGGGTAGCGTGCACCTGCAATCCCAGCTACTCGGATGGCTGAGGTAAGAGAATTGCTTGAACCTGGGAGGTGGAGGTTGCAGTGAATCCAGATCATGTCACTGCACTCCAGCCTGGGCAACAGAGTGAGACTCTGTCTCAAAAAAAAAAAAAAAAAAAGAAAAAGAAAAAGAAAAAGAAATTGACCCTCCCAGTCTTGAAACTTGAGAAAGTTTCATTTGTCTTATCTGAGTTCTTTTTTCAGGAAATCAACCATCAGGCCTCCCAGATACTACTAAGGAGCTGAAACTTAACAGATGACCATATCTGGACAATGAAATCCAGACGCTTTGCTCATCATGATTGCCTACTAAGGGGTCCCCAATCCCCAGACCATGGACTGGGATCCATGGCCTGTTAAGAACTGGGCTGCACAGCAGGGAGTGAGTGGAGGGTGAGTGAGCATTACCAACTGAGCTGCATCGGCAGCACCATTAGATTCTCATAGGATCAGGAACGCTGTTGTGAACTGTGCATGCAAGGGATCCAGATAGCACACTTGTTATGAGAATCCAACTAATGCCTGATCATCTGAAGTGGAACAGCTTCATCCTGAAACTATCCCCTATCCCCCACCCCTACCACCATGTGTGGAAGAATTGTCTTCCATGAAACTGGTCTTTGGTGCCAAAAAGGTTGGGGACTGCTGGCTTAACTGACCACCTGCTTCCTGATTGACCAACTCCTCCTCCTTACCCCTTCCTAATCCCTGTTTGCCCACACATGGCTACGTTTCTTCCCTGCTATATAAACTTCCAATTTTATTTGGTCAGGGAGATAGATTTGAGACTAAGCTCCCATCTTCTCGGCTGCGGCAACTGATGAAAGCCTTCTTCTCTGGCGATACTCACTTTCTCAGTGATTGGCTTTCTGTGCAGTGAGCAGCAGGACCTAAACCAAACCCCTGGCATTTTGGTAACATAAAGACATGAGCCTATTTGCCTCTGTTTGTGTTGTTGTTGTTGTTGTTGTTGCTTTTGAGACAAGGTCTTGCTCTGTCGCCCAGGTTGGAGTGCAGTAGCACAATCAGGGCCCATTGCAGCCTCAACCTCCTGGGCTGAAGTGATCCTCCCACCTCAGTCTCCTGAGTAGCTGGGGCTACAGGCACATGTCATCATGCCTGGCTAATTTTTTCATTTATTTTTGTAGAGATGGGGGTCTCTCTGTGTTGCCCTTTATTTGCCTTTTGATTTTTCTCTTGCTTTAGAATCCTCTCAGAATGTTCAACTGGGGCCACCAATTCAGTCATATCTATAACTTTCCATCCTGGTGTATGTTTTCTAATTAAATCACTAAATTTAGGATGAAGTCCATTTACAAATGCAGAAGCTAATGCCATTTCAGTCTCTGCAGGAAGTGCCCCTTGTGGTATTTCAAGTCCAGCATGTTTTATAAATAGTGTTTCTAAATGGGCTCTGTAATTTGAAATTGGTTCATCTTTTTCTGTCTATAAGATTGTATGATGGACCAATCAACTTTTTGTGGAAAAATCTTAGGAACTGAATTTGAAAGGTCTTCGGCAATTCTTCCAGCTTTTTTCTGCCTTTCTTTTCAGGAGGTTTGGAGGGTCTTTCACATCCTCTGCAGGTTGGTCCCATTCCACTCCTGCTATCCATCTTCAAGCATCACCAGCTCGCAAAAGCACATGAATAAATTGGTAAAGATCAGGGAGTACTGGATCAAATGCTCCAATAAGGTTTCTGAATTCCTTAGTACATTTCCAGGAGGTTTTCTTGGGGCTAGGGAAATCATTTACAATGGCCCTAAGCTCAATTTTAGACCATGGAGTGAAGGTGATTATGGCAGGCATGCCTGCCTGATCAGAGGGTCTCCTTTTGCAAGCATTTGCCTAACTTCCCTTTTTTCATTGTCTTCAGGGTGAAAGGGTAGCTGGGCAAAAGGGTTAGTGAACTCAGAGTATTGAGGTAAGGACAGATAAAGAGAAGGAACAGTCAGGGTTAATTCAGTCAAGGTAGAGTCCTTTTTTTTTAATGTCCTGAGTTTGTTGCTTAAGATTTTCCTTTGCCTCCTGTAAGGAATTTTTTAGGGAGGCAATTTTTAATTCATTTTATCTTCTAGATGTTTCTTTGTACCAATTAAAAAATGCATCCCGTTGCATTTTAGATTCTTTCTTTTCCAATGTACCTCACAGGTGAACGATTTCATCTGGGTTAAAAGTTCCCCATAGTGACCACTCTAATTCTAAGTTATCTTTGTAAGATTAACCAATTTTTCTAAAAATGTGCAAGTCCTGGGTCTGTAATTCTTATACATAAAATTTGCTGGAGTTCCAGAAGATAGAGTGCCAGACTCATTTGATTCAGATGAACCTATTGTCAACAGGTACCTAGCCAAGGCCTGTATCTGGATCCAATCCGGTTAATCATCAAATCCAATTTGATCCTGGACCCTGTTTGCTCAAATGAAGTTCTAGGGAGCTCAAAATATAATTCATGGAGCTCAGTCTGAGAGGGAATTAATCACAGCATCCAGTTACAAACAAGAGAACAGTGAGCACAGTGTGGTCTGTGGCTACCTCCCCTGGTAGCTCTGTGTTCCTGGGGCTGCCAGAGAATGCCTTGGATCCCATTTCTGACACCAAATCTGTTAAAAATAACACCTTTAGACAAAATAAATGTAATAGAGTTTATTTTAAACAAAGAACAATTCATGATTTAGGTAGCGCTCAGAATCAAAAGAGATTGGGAGTGCTTGGCTACAGCAGCATGAGCTGTGAGCTTTTACAAGGAGGGAAGACAATGAAAATGTTCCTGATTGGTTTAGTGTGGGAAGGCCCTGGTTAGAAGTCAGTTGGTGTTAGTTTTGTTTTATTGTTTTACATTGGGCTCTGTTTACCTAGAAGCTAAAATACTGGCCTGTCTCTGTTTAATGCCCTCCCTATTATGATTTTTTTAAACAATCGATAAGAGTATACTAAGTAGGCCAGGCGTGGTGGCTCATACCTGAAATCACAGCAATTTGGGAGGCCGAGGTGGGTGGATCACTTGAGGTCAGGAGTTCGAGACCAGCCTGGCCAACATGGTGAAAACCCATCTCTACTAAAAATACAAAATTTAGTGAGGCATGATGGTGGGCACTTGTAATCCCTGCTACTTGGGAGGCTGAGACAGGAGAATCACTTGAACCTGGGAGGTGGAAGTTGCAGTGAGCTGAGATCATCCCACTGCACTCCAGCCTTGGTGACAGGGTGAGACTCCATCTCAAAAGAGAAAAAAATATATATATATACACACATATATATATTGTAAATATATATGTGTATATATAAAATAAATATATGTAATAATAAATATATATTATTATAAAATATATATTAAATAATAAATAATATTATTAAATAATATAAATAATATATAAATAATAAATAATATATAATATATGTATATATAAAATAAATATGTATATATATACACACACACTAAGCAAATATTAGTTTTACTATAATTTTTCATTTCCTCTTTCATAACTGACAGAAAGACAGTTTTTAATATTTTGACAAAACTTTTTACAAGTTGCAGAACAATCATAATTCTTCCCATTGAGTATTAAGATCGCGTTGCACTATTCACAATAGCCAAGATATGGAATCAACCTGTAACCATCAACAAATGAATAAAGAAAATGTGGTGTATACCCAGAATGGAATAATCTACAGCAATCCATTGTGAAAGAGAAGGAAATCCTGTCATTTGTGACAACATGGATGAATCTGTAGGACATGTAAGTGAAATAAGCCAGGCACAGAAACAGATATCCTTTCAAACACATGGAAAAAGAAAAAAGACAAATTCTGCATGATTTCACTTATATGTGGAATGTATAATAGAGTTAAACTCATAAAGAGTAGAGTGATGGTTACTAGAGTCTGGGGGATGAGGGTTGGATTGGGAAGATGTTGGTTAAAGAGTACAACATTCTAGTCAGGGCTGAGTACAGTGACTCACGCCTGTAATCCCAACACTTTGGGAGGCTGAGGCAGTAGTATTGCTTGAGCTCAGGAGTTCGAGAGTAGCCTGGGCAATGTAGGGAGACCTGGTCTCTACAAAAAATAAATAAGCCGGCATGGTGGCGTATGCCTGTGGTCCCAGCTATTGACTTGGTGCAAAAGTTATTGCGGTTTTTGCCATTATTACTTTTAATGACAAACCTGCAATAACTTTTGCATCAATTTAATACTTGAGAGGCTTAGATGAGGGGATCACCTGAGCCTGGTAGATCACCAAGGCTGCAGTGAGCCATGATCGTGCCACTGCACTCCAGCCTGGGTGACAGAGTGAGACTCTATCTCAAAAAAAAATAAAAAAATAAAATTTTAGTCAGACAGGAGGAAAAAGTTCAGGAGATCTATTGTACAACATTGTGACTACAGTCAATACCAATGTATCATACACTTGAAAATAGCTAAGATAGTAGATTTTAAATCTTTTCACCACAAAGTGAGATAGTAGGTATGGTAGCTTGATTTAGACATTCCACAAGATATACATATATCAGATCATCATGTTGTATGCCATAGATGAGGAATCCCCAAGTGCCAGACCACGGACTGGTACCAGTCCATGACCTGTTAGGAACCAGGCTGCACAGTAGGAGGTGAGCAACAGGTGAGCAAGCAAAGCTTCATCTGTACTTACAGCTGTTCCCCATCGCTCGCATTACCACCTGAGTTCTGTTGCCTGTCAGATCAACAGCAGCATTAGATTCGCATGGGAGCATGAACTCTACTGTGAACTGTGCATGTGAGGGATCTAGGTTGCGTTCTCATTATGAGAATCTAATGCCTGATGATCTGACACTGTCTCGCATCACCCCCACATAGCACCATCTAGTTGCAGGAAAACAAGCTCAGGGCTCCTGCTGATTTTACATTATGTTGAGTTGTATAATTATTTCATTATATATTACAATGTAATAATAATACAAATAAAGTGCATAATAAATGTAATGCACTTGAATCATCCCAAAACCATCCCCTCCCTGGTCCACGGAAAAATCATCTTCCATGAAATCAGTCGCTGGTGCCAAAAAGGTTGGGGACCACTGCCATAGATATATCTAATTTTTATTTGTGAGTTAAAAATAAATTTTTAAAATGTGCATTAAAAAAAGATGTCTGCATAGTTTCAGGTTGAACAGTTGTTTTTACCATCCCTCACCACTATGCAAAGCGAGGACTGCTTTATTTTTATTTTTATTTTTGAGACTGAGTCTCGCTCTGTTGCCCAGGCTGGAGTACAGTGGCGTGATCTCAGCTCACTACAAGCTCCGCCTCCCGGGTTCACGCCATTCTCCTGCCTCAGCCTCCCGAGTAGCTGGGACTACAGGCACCCACCACCATGCCCAGCTAATTTTTTGTATTTTTAGTAGAGACGGGGTTTCACCATGTTAGCCAGGATGGTGTTGATCTCCTGACCTCGTGATCTGCCCGCCTCGGCCTCCCAAAGTGCTGGGATTACAGGCTTGAGCCACCGCGCCCGGCCGAGGAGTGCTTTTATATGCTCTGGGAAGTATATAGGGCCTCCTTTTCTGTCACTGTGGTGATTCCACTTATGCATTCGCCATGCCAGTCCAAGGCAACTGATGGCTTAGGAAGGTCAGAGACTGAGATGTTAAAATCCTTGGGGATATCTACCAACATGTCTCCATTCCATCTATTAGGGTTAAAGGTTTTTCTAACCTGGGCCCTGACCTTAGCACAGATCTACCTATATTTTTTTGAAGTTCAGCCACTTGGACTATTAGCCTTCAACTTTTTCTGTGCTGTCACTGCAGGGCTGAAGGAGCTTTGCATGCATCCACCAAGTCTGGCTTTCACATCTGAATTTCACACCTGGCTTTCACCCTAAGCTGTTCCATCTTTCTGTGGAACATCAGCGTCACTTAGCAATAGCCATCCAATCCCATTATCCTTATATCTACCTTTCCCTTCAAAGTCTCGGATGCCTGATACATTGCACCTGCTAGTGCATTCACTGCCATTGGTACACTCCCAAGTCATTCCAGTGAAAGATTTAACAATTGAATGGGGCCGGGTGCGGTGGCTCACACCTGTAATCCTAGCACTTTGGGAAGCCAAGGTAGGCGGATCACGAGGTCAGGAGATCAAAACCATCCTGGCTAACACAGTGAAACCCCATCTCTACTAAAAATAAAAAAAAATTAGCCAGGCCTGGTGGCAGGCACCTGTAGTCCCAGCTACTCGGGAGGCTGAGGCAGGAGAATGACATGAACCCGGGAGGCAGAGCTTGCAGTGAGCCAAGATCACACCACTGCACTCCAGCCTGGGTGACAGAGCGAGACTCCATCTCAAAAAAAAAACAAAAAACAAAAAAACAGTTGAATGGCCACCATGCCAAAGGTGCCTGGGCTCTACCTGCCACCAGTGATGGGGTCCTCACAGCCAACCCAGTGGTGTGTGATCCACTTCCAAAACCATCTTACTGCCTGTTTTCTTGGACCACTCCTGGCATCAACTGTTTCAGGTTAGAGTCATCTAAGATATTTATTAGAGATCAATACCTATAAAAAATATGAAAGGAAGCAGGATTGTGCTGAGGAAGAAGATAAACAACAAAGATAACTACAATGTCAGCCCATCAAAGCCTTTGGCCAACCCAGCAGAAAAATCTGAAGCAGGTGTAGCTTTTCAGAGTCTCCCCAGTTAGGTCAAAATGGTTGCGCCTTTACATCCGCAATTCCCTCAGTCACGGGCTTCGGGCTGTCCTGGGCATGACCTCAGATGAAGTGGCAGCTGAGGCTAGCCTTGTCGGAGCTGACAGCTGAAAGCTGTTTGCTGACCACACTCCCACAGCTGAGCAGCACGCCCTTGCTTGAAGGAGGATTTGGATGACACAGCCCTGTCTACCATATTTTGGGGGTCACATTCCTCACACCCAGCTCTGCCTCAAATAGCAACATTGACAGAAATTAATTCCAGTTGCAAACCAATTGTAGAATACTATAAAACCAGAGTACAAGTCTAATAGCATAAATCCAAATCTCATCCTAAGTGGAAAAGAAAGGGTCATTTATTCACACATTAAAAAACAAACAAACAAAAAAACAACCTTTGCTATGTCTTTATTACAACATGGAATCACAAAAAATAGTCATGTATATTTTTCTCTTTTAAATCTTCTAGGAAAAAGATTGGGCATGGTGGATCACTTCTGTAATCCTACCACTTTGGGAGGCTGAGGCGAGTAGATTACCTGAGCTCAGGAGTTTGAGACCAGACTGGGCAACATGGTGAAACCTTGTCTCTACTAAAAGTAATAATAATTTTTAAAAGCCAGACGTGGTGGCAGGCACCTGCAATCCCAGCTACTAAGGAGGCTGAGGCAGGAGAATTACTTGAACCCGGTTGGCAGAGGTTGCAGTGAGCCGAGATAGCACCACTGCACTCCAGCCTGGGCGACAGAGCAAGACTCTGTCTCCAAAAATTAAAACAAAAGTTAAATTTAAAATAAAATAAATCTTCTAGAAAAAAAAGGAATAATTTTTCCTTTTCAGTATCACTGGAAAAGCAGAGTCATCTAGTAAACCCTGTTACTAACATGCAGTTAAACTGTACAAAATTAAACACATCTCACATGACTGTCATGGGTTCCCTCTGCAGAGCTGAATCACATCTACAAAAGCAAACTCCCCTAGGAGAATAATAGAAACATGGAAAATGGGAGGAAGGCTCACTGTTACAGACACAGCAGGAAAAGAGCTCGGAGGTTAACCACAGCCTGAATTCCTAACATGCTGAAATAATAGAATGATTTCAGTCCACCAACAAGTGTTTCCTTAGTGTCTTCAGCATTGCCTCTGAGGCTCCAGAGGTCCTGAGGGGATGCTGAGGACCACAGGGACTAAATGACTCCCCCAAGGTCATGGTGCTCATTTCTGGCAAAATTGGGACCAAAACCCAGCCCTACTGACACAGGATGGTGCTTGTTTCTCTCTTCAGGTTTCTCTTCAGCGCTGAATGATATGTGTGGTATACGTAGTTATAAAACAAACCAAGGTAACAGCTTTGCTTCTTGTTTTTTTATTATTATTATACTTTAAGTTCTAGGGTACATGTGCAAAATGTGCAGGTTTGTTACACATGTATACATGTGCCATGTTGTTGTGCTATACCCATTAAACTCGTCATTTACATTAGATAGATCTCCTAATGCTATCCCTCCCCCCAGCTTTTTGCTTCTTTTCATGATGCTACTCCAGTTTCAAGATCACTGAAGCAGATGCCATCAGTGCACACTGGCTCTGGGCATGCCTTCCTCCCACCCTGAGCCTTCTCTGCCAGAGCTCACATTACCTGTGATCATAACAGAGCCTTGTGTGCCTGGAGATTATCCCTCTCCCCATCCCCTAAAGCAGCCCTTAATCAGTGAGTGACAGGTATGGAATAGAAATATTTCCATTCCTGGACCAGGCACTGTGGCTCACGCATGTAATCCCAGCACTTTGGGAGGCCGAGGGGGGCAGATCACCTGAGGTCAGGAGTTCAAGACCAGCCTGGCTAACATGGTGAAGCCCCGTCTCTACTAAAAATACAAAAATTAGTCGGGCATGATGGTGGGCACCTGTAATCCTAGCTATTCAGGAGGCTGAGGTGGGAGAATCGCTTGAACCTGGGAGGCAGGGGTTGCAGTGAGCCAAGATCTCGCTATTGCACTCCATCCTGGGCAACAGAGGGAGACTCTGTCTCAAAAAAAAAAAAAAAGTTTCCATTCCTTTTCCTCTGAGGGGACAACTCTGAGATGAGACCTACCCGTCCCCGAGACAACTCTGCTTGCTGTCACCCCATTCCCTTATTTGGCCTCTTCCCTTTCCTGCTCCATTTTCTTATTCACCTAATGATTTTTCCTGAGAATGCTCTCTATTTAAACCATTTTCATATGGATTATCCTTGTCTCAGAATGTGCTTCCGAGGAATCCAAATGAAAAAAAAACACCAACTCTGGAATTATTATTATTACTATTAAACAACCACGTTTTCTTTTTAATTTTATTTTGGTTTTTTATTGCAATATCACGGTTGTACATATTTATGGGGTACAGGTAATATTTTGATACAGACATACAATGTGTCATGATAAAAGCAGGGTAAATGGGATATCCATCACCTCCAACATTTATCATTTCTTTTTGTTGGGAACATTCTAAACCTTCTAGCTATTTTGAAGTGTATAATAAATGATTGTTAACTATGATTTCCCCACTGTACTATCAAATACTAGAACTTATTCCATTTAACTGTATGTTTGTACCCCTTAACCAACTTCTTTTCATCTTCCACCCCTTCCCTTCTCAGCCTCTTGTAACTACCATTCTACTCTCTGTCTCCATGAGATCCACTTTTTTAGCTCCCACATGTGAGTGAGAACATGCAATATTAGTCTTTCTGTGCCTGGCTTATTTCACTTAACATAATGATCTCCAGTTTTATCCATGTTGCTGCAAATGGTAGGATTTCATTTTTTAATGACTGAATAACTATTCCATTGTGCATACATACCACATTTTTGTCTTCTTTTTTTTTTGATGGAGTTTCGCTCTTGTCCAGGCTGGAGTGCAATGGTGTGACCTCAGCTCACTGCAACCTCCGCCTCCCGGGTTCAAGTGATTCTCCTGCCTCAGCCTCTGGAGTAGCTGGGATTACAGGCATGCACCACTACACCTGGCTAATTTTGTATTTTTAGTAGAAACAGGGTTTCTCCATGTTGGTCAGCCTGGTCTCAAACTCTCAACCTCAGGTGATCTGCCCGCCTTGACCTCCCAAAGTGCTGGGATTACAGGCGTAAGCCACCGTGCCCAGTCACACATTTTCTTTATTCATTCATGCATCAGTGGGCACTTAGGTTGATTCCCTGTCTTGGCTATTATGCCTACTGCTGCAATAAACCTGGGAGTGCAGA
Organism: Theropithecus gelada; assembly: GCF_003255815.1. NCBI lineage: Eukaryota > Metazoa > Chordata > Mammalia > Primates > Cercopithecidae > Theropithecus > Theropithecus gelada. Next base: position 105,284,530 of record NC_037676.1, read on the forward strand.
GATCTCTTTGACATACTGATTTCCTTTCCTTCAGATATATACCCAGCAATGGGATTGCTGGATCATATGGTGGTTCTATTTTTAATTTTTTGAGGAACCTCCATACTGTTTTCCATAGTGGCTGTACTACTTTACATTCCCACCAACAGTGTATGAGCATTTCCTTTTCTGACAACCACCCCTTCTTGAGCACTTACTGTGTGGATCTGGGTATCAGAATCTTGGTTAAAATCCTGGATCTGCTACTGACTCATTGTTTGACTTTGGACATGTTATTGAGTCTCTTATATCTAAGTTCCTTTGTAAAACATGGAAAATAATTTCTCTAAAGGATAGTAAGGACCTGTTTTATGTGGATGTGTGTTGAGGGTACTCAATTAGACAGTGAGCTGGGCTGCGGCCTTGGCACACAGTGAGGCTGCAGCTAAATAACTTTCCAAAGTGTCTATCACTGACATCTGTGGCCACGGAGTAAGTAAATTATTTCCAAGCTTTCTGATCACCAGGGCAAGATAAATAGTGATTTTCTGTATCCCTCATGGGATTAGGCCACTGAAAGGTTTTTTGTTGTTGTTGTTGTTTGTTTTTTTGTGTGTGTTGTTGTTTTGAGACAGAGTTTTGCTCTTGTTGCCCAGGCTGGAGTGCAATGGTGTGATCTTGGCTCACCGCAACCTTCACCTCCCAGGTGCAAGGAATTCTCCTGCCTCAGCCTCCCGAGGAGCTGGGATTACAGGCAGGCACCACCACGCCCAGCTAATTTTGTATTTTTAGTAGAGACGGGGTTTCTCCATGTTGGTCGGGCTGGTCTCGAACTCCCGACCTCAGGTGATCTGCCTGCCTTGGCCTCCCAAAGTGCTGAGATTACAGGTGTGAGCCACCGCCCTTGGCCACTGAAGGGCTTTGTAAGCATTTGTTGACAGACTGGTGACCATAGCCGGGTAAGCTCCCCAAGAGGATAAGAGTATTCTTGGGACACAGGGGGAAGAATAAACTGAAGGGGAGGGAATGGACCAGGCAAGAAGTGGAGCATCAGGTTGGTATATCAATATCAAAGGGAAAGGGCACCTGGTCCACTGAGGTCCTCCGGAGCAGCTGAAGATTTCAAAACAAGATAATGGTGATGGGGGTGGGATGGCCTGGGGGGCACAAATAGAATAGGTGAAACTGGATGTAAAGTGTGGGAATCTGTGTTTTCAACAAGCACCCGGGTGATTTGGGGATAAAGCCTAAGTAGAGGATCTTGTTTTTATGAGAATGTTGGGATAGAAGAAAATGCTGTAGTTTTCCAGGGAAAAACCTCAGCTGCCCTTGACATGCTAATTTGTATCTGAATTTCCAAGAAATGATGATTGCAACCCCTGCGGGGTTATAATCCAGCCCCCTACTGGGGCAGGTGGACCTTCCACCCCCAGGAATTTTAATTCCTGTGCCATTCATGAATGTATGCTGCCATATTTTTCAAAGCCCTAGGATGGGGCTTTCTTTGGACTAGATGAATCTTTTAAAATAGGTCTGAGCTCTTACTACACTTCCCATCCCTGTTTTATAAATGTAAGGTATTTACTTATTAATTATTACTTACGTAAATCACAATATTCTAACAGGATAAATGAATTCAGTTTTTTATTTTTATTTTTTATTTTTTAGAAGCTCTGAGGAGTGAATCCATAATACAGTTCAAAGAGAGATTTAAATTGCTAATTTCCCGGCACTGGAATGTGGGAAAAGATTGTCACAGATTTAGCATGAAAGCCATGTATTTAACATTCCTATGTAATAACCCTCTCTTAAATTGCACTTTGGTTTGAGAAACAGCAAGAACAAATTCCGCACTGGGGGAAACTTTGCTGTTGATTTCAAAGGGAATGAGAATTTATGGAGCACCTCTGCCCACCAGGAAAGAGCTTTCTCTTGAGTCTCCCACATGACTGTATACTATGTATCACGTTGGAAAGAACTTCTCTTTTTCCTAATGCTATCTGAGTTCTGCATTTTGCTGCCAGAACAGGGAAGTGAAGGGATACATAAGAGACATACGTAATAGAAATGTAAAAGACAAGCAATACCACCAGAAGATAGATATAATTTGGAACAAAGATACTTTTATTTGCCTAAGGCTCAGAAAGTCGTTTGCCAGGCGATGCTGGAAGGAATTAGTTGGCTTCCTCTCCCAAACCACTTCCTTGGCGCTCATTCTTTTTCAGGTGGACAAGATATGGCATTTTGACTGCTAGCAAATGTCAGATGTCATTGTGACATTTCAGTGGCGCAATTGGTGACAATTCAGCCAATTTTGGGGGGCACCTTCCACATGCCCCAGGGTCTGCGTTCAGCCCTTTATGTACATGGGCTCATTGATTCTTCCATATTTTCTAGAATGGGATTTTACCCTGGCTGGCACAGAGCAAATGCCCAAAGAATGGTAACTATTGTTTTGAATCATCATTATTATTTTTATAAATAACTTCCATATGAGGTGATGGAAAAATTTCAGATTTTGACTTGGGCCTTGGAAAACAGGTTCAATTTTAGTAGATGGAGGTAAAAGGAGGCAAAGAGTGACCTTATATAAACCCAAGGCTGAAGGAAGGCGGCTCTAAGGGGTGTGTGGGTGGTTAGGAGTATCTTGTCTGAAATGAAGTTTGTATACAGCAGGCTTATTTGAAGTCATGCCTAACAAGATTACTTTGGGTCTAATTTTGGAGGCTTGGTAGGCCAGGGAGCTTGGACATGAATTTAAAGACAATGGGAACTCACATTAAAGTTTCCGAAACGGCTGGGTGCGGTGGCTCATGCCTGCAATCCCAGCACTTTGGGAGGCTGAGGCAGGCGGATCACCTGAGGTCGGGAGTTTGAGATCAGCCTAACCAACATGTAGAAACACCATCTCTACTTTAAAAAAAAAAAAAAAAAAATTAGCCAGGTGTGGTGGTGCATATCTGTAATCCCAGCTACTCGGGAGGCTGAGGTGGGAGAATCACCTGAACCTGGGAGGCAGAAGTTGCAGTGAGCCAAGATCGTGCCATTGCACTCCAGTCTGGGCAACAAGAGCAATACTCCATCTAAAAAAAAAAACAAAAAACAAAAAACCATTTTCTGAAGGGGGAGGTGTTCTGCAGTATGCAGGAAGGATTGGAGTGGGAGGAGAACAAGGAGAGGAATACGTTTTAGCGATATTGCAGTTATTTCAGGTTAAAAGTGATAGAGTCAGGGGCTGAACCAGGATATAGGCTATAAAAACAGAAAGGAAGGGATATGTGTAAAAGAAATTAAGAAAGAGGACTTGTTAGGACTTCACGTCAGGTGAAAATTATGAGGAAGATGGATACATTAAAGAGAGTATAAAGGTCTTAATCTTGAAAGTATGGTAGTATCATTTCCAGAAAAGGGAGATGATTTTTAGATATAAATTGGTAACCTGACTTTGAACACATTGATTCTGATTAGAGTGGACCATCTCAGTGAAACTGTCTACTAAGCAATTGCAAGTGGAGGATGGGTAAATAGTGTAAACTCTAGGAGAAGAGAAGAATGGAGAATCTATTGTGTGGAAAGACTCATCTTTTGTGGGTAGAGGAGGAAGGGAGCCATTGCGGGAGAAGGAAGAGAGGTTTGATATGTGGGAAGAGAAGTGACATAGAAAGTAGCATCACATAAGTCAAGAGAGGAGGTAGATTAAAGCCAGAGGATGGGGAGTGGTCAGAAATGAAGAGAAAAGCTTGGGGCAGTAGACATCTGTGGCGGGCACTCCTGTTCTCCTGACCTCCCTGCTTCTGGATGATATATCAGAAGGCATTACTTCTATGATATGTGTTTATAACACCACACTAATTCTGACACCAAATGTGTGTGTGGTTTATTCCCCCAACACCAACCAATTCTTCAACTCTCCAGATGCCAACTGGATGTCCTACCATTTAATTAAATTCTGATACTAATTACTAGGAGTTAGCACAGGCCCCACAGGTTAAGGACTCATTCCTAAAGACCTCCCTCACTTCAGATGCCAATCAAAAGTCTGGGCCACTTATACTTCTGTCAATGAGAAGAGTCAAACTCTGTAAAATATTGGAAGAGATTTATTCTGAGCCTAATGTGAGTGACCAGTGGCCTGTGACACAGCCCCAGGAGATCTTGAGAACATGTGCCCAAGGTGATCGGGCTACAGCTTGGTTTTACACATTTTAGGGAGACATAAGACATCCATCAGTACATGCAAGATGTACATTGGTTCAGTCTGGAAAGACGGGACAACTTGAAGTTGGGGGGAAGTGGGGAAGGGTTCCAGGTTATAGGTAGATTCAAAGATTTCCTGATTTCCAGTTGGTTGAAAGAGTTAAGTTATTGTCTAAACACCTAGAATCAACAGAAGGGAATGTCTGAGTTAGGATAGGGGTTATGGAAACTGATATTCCCACTATGCAGAGGAAGCCTCTAGGTAGCAGGCTTCAGACAGAATAGATCATGAATGTTTCTTATCAGAGTTGATTCTCTCCTGGATCAGGAAAAAGAAGGAACGGGGATTCTCTACAAAATGTAGATTTTTCCTCACAAGAGACAGCTTTATAGGGCCATTTCAAAGTATGGCAAAAAATATAATTTTGGGGGTAAAATACTTCAATTTCTTTCAGGCCTGCTATTTGTCATGTGATGCTATACCATAGGCTGAGATTTGGTGTCTTATTGCTACAAAGAGTCTGTTTTGTCCGTCTTAAGATCTGTTTTAATGTTAATGCTGGTCAACTGTGCCGGAATTCCAAAAGGGAGGACGGTATAATGAGGCCAGTCCAACTCCCCCTTTGCATCATGGCCTGAACTAGTTTTTCAGGTTAACATTGGAATGCCCTTGGCGGAGAGGAGGGGTCCATTCAGCTGGTTGAGGGGCTTTGAATTTTATTTCTGGTTTACATAGCCAACCACTTATAAAGTCAGGGGGTTCCCACAACTCCCCTTTGGATTGGATAATTTGCTAGAAAGTCTCACAGAACTCAGGAGGACACGTTACTTACTACTGCTGATTTGTTATAAAGGATATTCTAAAAGATACGCATGAACAACCAGATGAAGCGATACATAGGGTAAGGTTGGGAAGGGTTCTGAGCATAGATGCTTCTGTGCCTTGGAGTTTGGGGTGTACCACCCTCCCAGCACATGGATGTATTCACCAACCCGGAAGCTTTCTGGACCCACAAACCCCACTTAAGGTTTTTATGGAGGTGTATTAGCGTATGATTGATTAAAGCATTGGACATTGGTGATTAACTTAATCTCTAGCCCCTCTCCCTCCCCAGAGGTTGGGGCTAGGGGTGGGGCTGAAAGTTGCAACCTAATCACTTGGTCTTTCTGCTGATTCGCCCCCAACCTGAAGTTACCTAGGAGCCCCAGCCACCAGTCATCTCTTTGGCATAAACTCAGGTATGATTGAAAGGAGCTTACTGTGAATGATGAAGATGCTCTTCTTATACCTATCCTTCAGAAATTTACAAGGGTTTTAAGAGTTCAATGCCAGGAACCAGAGATGAAAACCAAATATGTATTTCTTAGTGTATCACCATATCACAAAGTGTTCCGAGGCTTAGAGAAAGAGGGTAGCTCTGTGGAGTCAAGATTGTAAGTCTTGGTTGATAACTTTACTCAAAACCTCACGAATAAATCTTTTGTTTTTTTAGACTGAGTCTCACTCTGTTGCTGAGGCTGGAATGCAGTGGCACCGTGTTGACTCACTGAAACCTCTGTCTCCTGGGTTCAAGCAATTCTGCCTCAGCCTCCCGAGTAGGTGGGATTACAGGCGCCCACCACCATGCCTGGCTAGTTTTTATATTTTTAGTAGAGACAGGGTTTCACCATATTTGCCAGGCTGGTCTTGAACTCCTGACCTCAGGTGATCCACCCACCTTGGCCTCCCAAAGTGCTGGGATTACAGGCGTGAGCCACCGCGCCCGGCACAAATAAATCTTAATCATGGTCAGTAGCAACATCCTTGAAGATGGCAATTCTGTCATTTTATTTTTCACATCATTGTCAGCATCATCTGGAACCGATATTTACTGACCCTCAGTTAGGATACCTTGGATGCAAATACAGAAATACAGTCTTGGCCAGGTGCTGTGGCTCATGTCTGTAATCTCAGCACTTTGGGAGGCCAAGGCAGGAAGATCACTTGAGCGCAGGAGTTCAAGACCAGCCTGGGCAATACAGTGAGATCTTATCTCTACAAAAAATTTACAAATTAACTGGGCATAGTGGTGAGCACCTGTAGTCCCAGCTACTCAGGAGGCTGAGGTGGAAGGATCACTTGAGCCCCGGAGGAGGAGGTTGCAGTGAGCTGAGATCATGCCACTGCACTCCAGCCTGAGCAACAGAGTGAGATACTGTCTCAAAAAGAAAAAGAAAAAAAAAAAAGTGGGTCGGGGGGGAGGGTAATTAAGGACTCATATTTTTTTCCATTTCTCCAGTGGAAGCCATCCCCAGTGGAAGCTTCATTCTCAGGGAGGTAGCAAGATGGCTGTAGCATTTCCAGATTGCAGCAGAAGCATGACTATTTTGAGGCAAAGGAAAGACCACCTCGTCCTGTAGGTCTCAAGAGCAAGAGAACTCCACGGAAGCTTTCCAGCAGATTTCCCCTTATGCCTCATCTGCCAGAATTAGGTCACAGGCAAATACCCGAAGCAATCATTGGCAAGAGAAATGGCATTACCTTCAAACATTAGAACCATTCCTGACAGTTTCCTCTGACATACGTGGCTAAAGAGATGGGTCCCTGAACAAAACTGTGGTTCTGTTAGAAAGGAAGAAGAGGGAATTGGACTCTGGGTGGGACCCTGGGTGGAGGGTACATTGCTTATCAGTTTCTAGGACTACAAAGACATGTTTACTTAGGATCCCTATTTGAAAGAGGCTTTTAACTAGTTGCGGGTAGACACACCAAAAAATGACAACAGAATGTTTAGTAAGGTTCTAAACACACAGTAGGCACCTAAAAATATTCACTGAATGAATGAACACATACTAATATTACACCTTGGGTGCTAAGTGAGTAACACAGCTATGCCGCAGAGGTTCAGAAGAATGACTGCTCAAGAAGTTCTAGTGCAATGACTCATCAAATTTCATGAGGTCCTGTGACAATGCAGATACCCAGGCCACAACCTCCAAAACTTGGATTCAGTGTTTTCATGGACTGCAGATTTAACAAGAATTTCAGTACCACCTCCATTAGTGTTAGGGAAGGTAGCTGCAGGATGTGGTTAGGGTAAACAGGTATTGTTTCCCCACTCCCAAAATCATTTAATGAATCATCAGATTAAAGACCTAGGAGTTTACCTTCTGATATTTATAAAGTGATTGCTAAGATCCAAAACATAGTGTTTGGCCAGGCGCAGTGGCTCACGCCTATAATCCCAGCACTTTGGGAGGCCAAGGTAGGCGGATCACAAGGTCAGGAGTTTGAGACCGGCCTGACCAACATGGTGAAACCCCATCTCTACTAAAAGTATAAACATTAGCTGGGCATGGTGGTGCGTGCCTGTAATCCCAGCTACTCAGGAGGCTAAGGTGGGAGAATCACTTGAACCCGGGAGGTGGAGGTTGCAGTGAGCCGAGATTGCTCCATTGCACTCCAGCCTGGGTGACATAGTAAGACTCTGTCTCAAAAACAAAACAAAACAAAACAAAAAGTGTTTAATAGTTCTTTTTTTACAGACATGTAAAAAAGACATGAGCCACAACACCTGGCCACCTGTTATAGCTTTGGGGAGTTCCTCCAGGTAATCAAAGGAAGCTTTATTTTGGAGAAAGCTCCACAGTCATCTGAGGGCTATGTGATCTACTAGTGGTGTACACTTGAAGGTTTTTTATTATGACTTATAAGGTATAAGTCACTATATTTTGTGGAAAGAGTAAAGATAATGCCTGCCTTCCATACAGTCCTGGGATGCACATGGCAGCTCTGGGGACAAAGTGTTGTTTACAGGGCTGGGCACGGTGGCTCATGCCTGTAATTCCAGCACTTTGGGAAGCCGAGGTGGGAGGATTGCTTGAGGTCAGGAGTTTGAGACCAGCCCGGGCAACATAGTAAGACTCCATCTCTACCAAAGAAAAAAAAATCAGCCAGGTGTGGTGGTGCACACCATAGCTATTCAGGTGGCTCAGGGGAGAGGACCCCTGAGTTCGAGGCTACAGTGAGCTATGACGGCACCAGTGCACTCCAGCCTGGCTGACAGAGTGAGACCCCATCTCTAAAACAATTTAAAATTAAAATTAAAAAAAAGAAAGTGTTGTTTGCAATTGTTGGGATCCCCCAAATGAGACTTATACCATTCGGTGGGCACAGATTGACAGTAATGCCAACGTGACCTCAGGGTCAGCTGTTAAATCAAAAGTTCTAAGGTCACTTTACTCAACTGAATCTAGTCCTTATTTATGGAGGAACTGCCTGAGGGCAGTCAGCCCAGTCGCTCCTGTTTGTTCATGTTGCCAGCAGGGTGACATTATCAACCCCATGGAATGACTGAGCAATGGCAATAGGAATGAGGCTGAGGAAGACATCTGGAGGTATTGACAGGTGATTTGCACGGGAGGTGCAGGAGCTGGGGCCATCCCCCGCTGTTTTGGTAAGATTAAGAGGAGTGATGGTCAAACTGTGGTCACAGCCATCTGGCAGGAGATGGCTGACCCAGCAGTGAGCTAAATTTAGGGCACTTCTCCTAAGGTGCAAGTTCAAGAGAATCACACTAAGATGTTTTCCTTCCTGAAGAAAGCTCCGGTGATGATTTCAAAAGACAATGGTCGTTAAGGTCTCTCTCCCCAGCACTGGCTGAGGTCTAAGGTGTTACTTCCCAGATGCTGGGGTTGTTGTTCTCAAAGTGTGCTTAAGACTAGTATTCATTATTTCTGTTGGTAATTTTTTTTTTTTTTTTTTTCCAAGATAGGCTCTCACTTTGTCACCCAGGTTGGAGTGCACTGGCAGGAACACGGCTCACTGCAGCCTCAACTTCCTGGGCTCCAGGGATGCCCCCACCTCAACCCTCAAGTTGCTGGGACTATCGGTGCCTGCCACTACACAAGGTTAATTTTTATACTTTTTTGTAAACACATTGTTTCACCATGTTGCACAGGCTGATCATGAACTCCTGAGCTCAAGTGATCAGCCTGCCTCAGCCTCCCAAAGTGCTGAGATTACAGGCATGAGCCATCAAGCCTGGCCTCCTGTTGATAATTTTTTAACCACACCCTCCCCTTTAGTAAATCAGTTGCCCTATGTATCGTTAACTATTTTGAAAGACATATGTTTGTACATTCACGAATTAGGTGTAACAACACATAGGGGACTAAAGGGATGCTGCTTATAACCATTAAATACAGTGCATCAGTGTTTTGTGTTGTTTTTCTAGAGACAAGTTCTTACTCTGTCACCCAGGCTGCAGTGCAGTGGTACAATCATAGCTCACTGCAGCCCCCACCTCCTGGGCTCAAGTGATCCTGCTGCTTCAGCCTCTATAATAGCTGAAACTACAGGTGTGCACCACTGTGTCTGGCTAATTTTTTAACTTTTATTAGAGACGAGGTCTTGCTATGTTTCCCAGACTGGTCTCAAAGTGCTGGGCTCAATCTTCCCATTTTGTTCTCCCGAAGTGCTGGGATTACAGCACTTTGTGAACCATCTTGCCCTGCCAGTTTTTTTTCTTTTCTTTTCTTTTTTCTAATCAGATTGGTACATTATAACTACTAAATACTAACTTCCAGTTCTGTCACTTTTAGACTATTTGGTGTAAATAAGATGAAAATCAGATTTAGTCCAGAGGTGACTACTTCTTAGTATAGCACAGTACTAAGAACTGTTCAAAATCTTTTCCACTGTGTCATGTAAGCAAAGTAAAAAGTAGTAATAAACGGAACAAAATCCTGAAATGAAGGCGGGAGAGCAGAACTAATTTTTTAAGAAAATATATTCCTATTTCTATGAACATTTGCTGCTCCTAAGATTTCATGCTATTTCTAAGGAGATAATGACAAAAATGATGTTTTCTGCCAGGCATGGTGGCTCACTCCTGTAATCCCAGCACTTTGGGAGGCTGAGGCGGGTAGATCACTAGGTCAGGAGATCGAGACCATCTGGCTAACAGAGTGAAACCCCAACACGGTGAAACCCCATCTCTACTAAAAATACAAAAAATTAGCCGGGCGTGGTGGTGGGCACCTGTAGTCCCAGCTACTGGGGAGGCTGAGGCAAGAGAATGGCGTGAACCTGGGAGGCGGAGCTTGCAGTGAGCCAAGATCGCGCCACTGCACTCCAGTACGGGCGGCAGAGCGACACTCCGTCTCAAAAAAAAAAAAAAGATGATTTCTATTAGTTCAAGGACCAAGACTACGAGGGACCAGAGGAAAGGAAGTGACGGTTTTAACTACTCAGAAAACACAGTACCTCTTCCCTTCCCCATCCTCTGTCATAAAATGTTTGAAATCTGCTCTTTCATTTGATTGTGAAATCTGTTCAGCTACCCTTACTGAATGCTTACTAGGTGCAATGCATATTCAAGACTCTCTGGTACAAGGTGGTCTTGGTAAGGCTGATAAAATATAATGCAAGTGGAATTAGCTAAATGCCAATAAGTGCCACAAGAATTCGAAGTATAAAAGGAGTATGTCTAAGAGACGATAAAATAAACGAATAAATAAGAAAAAAAAAAAAAAAAAGGAGGCCAGGCACGGTGGCTCATGCCTGTAATCCCAGCACTTTGGGAGGCCAAGGTGGGTGAATCACTTGAGGCTAGGAACTTGAAACCAGCCTGGCCAACATGGTGAAACCCCATCTCTACTAAAAATACAAAAAAGAAAGAAAAAAAAAAAAAAGAAAGAAAGAAGTGAGAAGAGGCTTCACACCGCAGAGGACATGGGTTCATGCTAAAGCATGGCCCAAGGGGCCAGACAGCCTTGGTTTAGAACTCATACCTGCCACTTACTAACTTACTGAGCCCATGGTGCAGGTTGCATAAGTGCATGAACATGAATAGAAATATTCTAGAAGAGGCCAGCCGCGGTGGCTCACACAGTAATCCCAGCACCTTGGGAGGTCAACGTGGGTGGATCACCTGAGGTCAGGAGTTCGAGACCAGCCTGATCAATATGGTGAAACCCTGTCTCTACTAAAAATGCAAAATTAGCCGGGTGTGGTGGCATGTGCCTATAATCTCAGCTACTTGGGAGGCTGAGACAGGAGAATCGCTTGAACCTGGGAGGTGGAAGTTGCAGTGAGCCGAGATCGTGCCACTGCACTCCAGCCTGGGCCACAGAATGAGACTCCATCCCTCCCCCCTCCAAAAAAAGAAAGAAAAGCCGGGCACGGTGGCTCACGCCTGTAATCCCAGCACTTTGGGAGGCCGAGACGGGCGGATCACAAGGTCACGAGATCGAGACCATCCTGGCTAACACGGTGAAACCCCGTCTCTACTAAAAATACAAAAAATTAGCCGGGTGTGGTGGTGGGCGCCTGTAGTCCCAGCTACACGGGAGGCTGAGGCAGGAGAATGGCATGAACCCGGGAGACGGAGCTTGCAGTGAGCCAAGATTGCGCCACTGCACTCCAGCCTGGGTGACAGAGCAAGACTCCGTCTAAAAAAAAAAAAAAAAAAAAAGAAAGAAATATTCTAGAAGGATGTACCCAAGTGATTTTTCCTGAATGGAAGAATAATGGGTGATGTTTATATCTTCTTTTTGCTTGTCTATACTTTCCAATTATTAAACAGCTAATAAGTATTAATTGTTATAACAAGAATAAAGAAAAACATAGTTTAAAAAGCTGGTATTCACCGCTTGAACCAGGCAGGCGGAGGTTGCACTGAGCCAAGATCTCGCCACTGCACTCCAGCCTGGGCAACAGAGTGAGACTCTATTTCCAAAACAAAACAAAACAAAACAAGACAAAACAAAAAAGGCTGGTATTCACTAAATACTTGACATTTATTGCTATGACAATTTCTGTTCCTAGTCTTCTCAGCAAGGGACATGATCTATAGAAACGTGTGACCGTGTCGAGTCAGAAATTCACTATGTGGCTGGCATTCAGGAGCGGATCTCTTAGCTAGTGAGTGAACCTGAGGTGGGAGGCGGGACTCGACTCCAGAGGCAGGGCTCCAAATCGGATGGAGGACTAGCTAAACCAGGGCAGGGGCAAAAGCAGCTTTTAATCAGACACACCTACCAGTGTGCCATGTCAATTTACAGCTGCCATGGGAACAGCCAGGCGTTACCACCTCTTTCCATGGCAATGACATAATGACCCAAAAGTTACTACCGCTTCCCTAGAAATTTCCTCATAAACCGTTCCTGAATCTGAATGCCATTAAAAGTGGGTATAAATATGACCAAAACTGCCTTACTCTGCCTACTGGGTAGCCTCGCTCTGCAGGAGCAATCATCAAACTGTAACACTGCCTCCTCAGTAAAGCTGTTTTCTTCTACCTCTGGCTTGCCCTTGAATTCTTTCCTGGGAAAAGTCAAGAACCCTCATGGACTAAGCTCCACTTTGGGGCTTGCCTGCCCTGCATCAAACCTAGCTGACATCTCAAAGTGGCAAAGCAACTATAATTTATTATATGATTCAATTTTATTCTCATAACAATAGAGGTAGATATTATTGTCTCACCTTACAGATTAAAAAATTGAGGGTATTATACATTATGCAGTAAGTCACAAATTTGGGAATCTGAGAGTGTTATAAGTCAAGTACTAAGTTTCTCAGCCTCAGCATGGTTGACATTTTGGATTAGATAATTCTGTTTGGGGTCTGTCCTGTACATTTTAGGATGTTTACCATCATCCCCGGCCTTTACCCACTAGGTACTAGTAGCATCCCTACCCCTAGGTTGTGACAACCAAAAATGTCTCCAGACATTGCCAAATGTCCTCAGGTTGAGAATCATGAGTCTAGTATATTCATTAACCTTGAGCAATGAACTCCAAAAATTCAAGATATAAACCTCATACCATTTTCAACACTTCACCTTCACAGGGGCTTAGTTCTTAATTAAATCTTTAATAAATAGTGTTGATGATGAAAATGAACATAAATAATGATGTAATAAACATATTTTGCATAAATACTTTTCTATCTTTTGCATTATTTCCATTCTAATGACAGTCAAACGGAACAAACGTTTTAAAGGCTTCTCATTCATACTGTTAATCACTGACTAAAGAGTTGTACAAATTTACATTTCTACTATCAGTTTAAGAGTCTGTCTTACCACACCCTCACCAGCATCGGTTATTATGTGTATATTTCTATCTTTGCTAATATGAATTCTTATTTCTATTTATTTCAATATTTATGTTTATACAAATTTGTATTGTTCTTATTTATATTTTTGAGCACTAATAAGAGTGAATATTTCCCATATGTTATAGCCAGTGGCACTTCTTTTTTTCTCAACTGTTTTGTGCTTTTTGCTCATTTGGCTTTCAGGTGGTCTTAGTATTGTTCTTTTTTTTAGAGACAGAGTCTCGTTCTGTCACCCAGGCTGGAGTGCAGTGTCGCCATCTTGGCTCATTGCAACCTCTGCCTCCCAGCTTCAAGCGATTCTCATCCCTCAGCCTCCTGAGTAGCTGGGATTACAGGCATACACCACCACACCTGGATAATTTTGTATTTTTTAGTAGAGACAAGGTTTCGTCATGTTGGCCTGGCTGGTCTTAAACTCCTGGCCTCAAGTGATCCATCCACCTTGGCCTCCCAAAGTGTTGGGATTACAGGCGTGAGTCACCGTGCTCGGCCCTTAGTATTATTTTTATCAATTTGTTCAAGCTCTCTGTATATTGTAACCTGGATAGCATATATTTCTACAAAAAAATATTTTGCATAAAGGCATTAGAGCTTAGACTTTATTAAAGCTCTGGGAAGATGGCAAAGGATTTAAATCACAGCAACTGAAGGAAGCTTAAATTGAATTCTAAACACTCCTCTTTTTATAAGTCCTTTGTCATTTGTCTTTCTCTTTTCTCTTTCTTTCCTTCTCTTCCCTATGCCTCCCTCCCATCTCTTCATTCCCTAATTTCTGTTGCTTTTCAGTGGAAACTAGCTTAGTTATTTCTTTGGTCTTTGCCTCCATTTACCGATACTCTCTGTTTGTCTTCCACCCTAGTGGAAGGTATTAGTTTATCAAGGTATTTTCTTAAACGAGGACACTTAGTTTAAGTGTTACGCCAGTAACAACTTTCAAGATATCTTGATTATTATACCAGAGTGAAAAAGAGTTCTGAATCCTGTTGCCCTATTTGTTTCAAATACTTTCTCCACTTTGTTTAACTAATGGGTAATAGGCTTAATACCTGGGTGATGAAATAATCTGTACAACAAACCTCCATGACACAAGTTTACCTATGTAACAAACCTGCACATGTACCCCTGAACTTAAAAAAATTTTAAAAATTAAAAAAAGAAAACAGTAATCAAAAAACAAAATAATTTATTGCTGGTATGATTCCATCCTGCACAGCTGTTCTCTGGAGTGTGGTCGTTTACCTCTGTCTGGCTTCTCTCCTACCTAAGTGCTTGCTGCCACCCATGGAAGATTTGACGGACATGGACATCAGACTCCTGAGGCTCCAGAACTATCTTTTTGGTTGTGAACTAGAGGTCAACAAAGATTATCACTTTAAGGTGGATAATGATGAAAATGAGCACAAGTTATCTTTAAGAATGGTCAGTTTAGGGGCTGGTAGAAAGGATGGATTGTATATTGTTGAAGCAGAAGTAACGAACTATGAAGGCAGTCCAATTAAAGTAATACTAGCAACTTTAAAAATTATGTACAGTCAATGGTTTATCTTGGGGGCCTTGAAACAACATCTCCTGTGGCCTTAACACTCAATGCGTTTCAGGGCCTGGGCATATGAGTACACAGCACTTACTAGGTATGAAGGAAGACGCAAAGCAGGACATGAAGAGGAGGGAGATGTGAGACTCTTTAGTATATCTGGAAAGTGATCTGCCCCTGGAAGTGGGTGCATTTCCACAAGAAAAAAATAAAACTTCTTGCTGATGAAAATCACGATGATGATGATGAAAAGGAAGAAGATTTTGATAAGGGGAAAGCTGAAGAAAAAGCTCTAGTGATCTATACAGGATACTCCATCCAAAAAATGCACAAAAATAAAACCAAAATAAAAAAGACTCAGAACTATCAAGATTAAGAATCCTTCAAAAACAGGGGGAAAAAACCTCTTAAAACACCAAAAGGACCTAGTTTTGTGGAAGACATTAAAAGCAAAAATGCAAGCAAGTATAGAAAAAGTTGGTTCTCTTCCTAAAGCTAAGTACATCAATTATGTGAATAATTCCTTCTGGATGACTGACTAGGAAGCTATTCACGATCTCTGGAAGTGGAAGAAGTCTCTTTAAGAAAATAGTTTAGGCCAGGTGCGGTGGCTCACGCCTGTAACCCTAGCACTTTGGGAGGCCAAGGTGGGCGGATTACTTGAGGTCAGGAGTTCAAAACCAGCCTGGCTAACATGGTGAAACCTCATCTCTCCAAAAATAAATAAATAAATAACAATACAAAAAATTAGCCAGGCAAAGTGGTGGATGCCTATAATCCCAGCTACTCGGGAGGCTGAGACAGGAGAATCGCTTGAACCTGGGAGGTGGAGGTTGCAGTGAGCAGAGATTGCACCATTGCGTTCCAGCCTGGGCAACAGAGTGAGACTCTGTCTCAAAAAAAATAAATAAATAAATAAATAAAATAGTTTAAACAGTTTGTTAAAATTTTCTCTTTCTTTTCTTTCAAAAAATTCTTTTAACCAAATGGTTCTTATAGAGACAAAAATTATCTGTCATTTCATTTCTATAACAGTTGATCTCTAACTGTCCTTTTTATAATTCAGAGTGAGAAGTTCCCTACCGTGTTGGATAAATATTGTCCAGGTTCCATCGGCAAAAATGTGTTGTCCAAAATGCCCCTTTAGTTTTTAAAGACGAAACTCCATCCTTTGTTTTTTTTTTTTTTTTTTTTGAGAGAGTCACACTCTGTCACTCAGACTGGAGGGCAGTGGCACTATCTTGGGCTCACTGCAGCCTCTGGCTCCCGGGCTCAAGCGATTCTCCTGCCTCAGCCTCCCAAGTAGCTGGGATTACAGGCATGCACCACCACACCCAGGTGATTTTTGTATTTTTAGTAGAGATGGGGTTTCACCATGTTGGTCAGGCAGGTATCAAACTCCTGGCCTCAAGTGATCTGCCCACCTCAGCCTCCCAAAGTGCTGGGATTACAGGTGTGAGCCACCGTGCCTGGCTCTTTGCTTGGTTTTCAGTATATATGTATGTATGGAATATTATGATAGGACATAGTAGTAGCTGTGGTCAGACAAATGGAAATCATGGGAAGACAAAAATATACAAGTGAAATAAACTCAATATTTTAATAAAGGAAAAAATAAATTTTTTCCCTTGAAAAAGTTGTAAGAAAAAAACAAATCTTCTCGTATGCCTCTTAGGAGTGCTTTAAACTTAGATGTTTCCAGATGAGTCGTGTTTAGATAGGTGGAAATGGAGGAAAAGGTGTGGCATGCCCATGGATATCTAGTATGCTTATATGCATAGTACAGTATTTAAAAAGTGAGTTGCTTCTCTGTAAAAATATATTACTTTACTATTAGAAACCATTGGAGAGCAATCATGCCCTGCTTATATTAAACATCTTTGCTAGATTCTTATTTGATTTTTTGAGATGGGGTCTTGCTTTGTTGCCCAGGCTGGAGCACATGGCGCACTCACTGCAGCCTCAGACTCCTGGGCTCAAGGGGTCCTCCCATCTTAGCCTCCTGAGTAGCTGGGACTATAGGCATGCACCACCATGCCCAGCTATGTTCGCTAAATTTTTAAGTGAGATACATTCAACTTCATAAAAATTAGAGCTAACATTTATTGAGCACTCTGTTATACTGCCTCCCAAGTATAACATGGTAATTAAAACACTGGAGCCCAGGCACGATGGCTCACCCCTGTAATCCCAGCACTTTGGGAGGCCCAAGTAGGCAGATTACTTGATCTCAGGACTTGGAGACCAGCTTGGCCAACATGGGAAAACCCCGTCTCTACTAAAAATACAAAAATTAGTTGGGTGTGGTGGTGCACGCCTGTAGTCCTAGCTACTCAGGAGGGCGGGGCACAAGAATCACTTGAACCCGAGAGGTGGAGGTTGCAGTAAGCTGAGATTGCACCACTGCTCTCCAACCCCGGCGACAAAGCAAGACTCCATCTCAAAAAAACCCCGAAACTAAAAAAAAACCCCAAAAACATTGGAAAGTGCTGCGAGGTATAATTCAGTTTAGCAACTAAGAATCCAAGACAAATTCCAGCACTTTGGGAGGCCAAGGCGGGCGGATCACGAGGTCAGAAGATCGAGACCATCCCGGCTAACACGGTGAAACCCCGTCTCTAAGAAAAATACAAAAAAAAATTAGCCGGGCGTGGTAGCGGGCGCCTGTAGTCCCAGCTACTCCGGAGGCTGAGGCAGGAGAATGGCGTGAACACGGGAGGTGGAGCTTGCAGTGAGTAGAGATCGTGCCACTGCGCTCCAGCCTGGGCAACAGACCGAGACTCCGTCTCAAACAAAAAACAAAACAATACAAAACAAAAAAAAATCCAAGACAAAAAGTCTGCTTCAGGACCACACACAAGCACGAAGAAATCAAGATAGTTCAAGCATAGACCTAACAAAAAAAAAATTGCCTTTAGGCTCATTTTGTGATGGCAGATAAAAGCCTCTGGAATTCTGACAAGTTTGTGAAGCCATGTTACAGAACTGGTTATTGTAATTGCGTGAACTTCATCCAAAACTGGTAAAAGCATCAGGCTGGGGATAGTCTGGTGGTTGTTACTTTCTGTCCGACCTAATACTGAGGCTCTAAGAAATTCTGTGGTGAATTTCTGTAGGGGGACACAGCCGAAAAGGTGTAAGATAGGTCAGAAAACCTGGGTCCTATAATATATAGTAATATTGACGACCATTTACTGGTTGTTTCCTAGGTACCAGGCATTGTGCTAACCGCATGCTTCATTTAATCCTTACAATACCTCTGTAAGGTATTTATTATTACCACCACTTTGCAGGTGAATAGGCTGAAGTTCAGAGGTGTAAGGTCACACAACTAGTAAGTAGGAGAGCCTGGATTCAACACCTGGTGTCTATTCCCTTGTGCTAAACAACACCGTGCCCTCTGATTCTTCACTTTCCTCATCTGTAGATCTAAAAGGATTAAATTAGAAAATCTCAAAATTTCTACTGCTTCTAAAACTGTGTTCTAAATTACCACATTACTATCTATCTTCCAAAGCTAATGAAATATGCAGGGTTCCGGGGAGCTTGATACCTATTTTTCTCCAAAGGACATGATTTCCCCTGTCTACGCCTCTGTTTTAAAACCTTCTTTGGTTTCCCACTATCTAACATGGTTTCAACTATTTATGAGGCACTTTCGTGGCAAGGAGTGATTCTTCCCAGTGGACAATCCTAAGAACCAGCGCAGTGCTTGGCGCACAATAAATGCTCCATAGACCATTTATGAAATTAAGTCTAAGTGGACTTCAAGGAAAATGTGAATCTGCTGAAATGAACCACTAGCCAGGATATTAGGTAGAAAACCAGGCTGACGAAGAAAACCCCAAGTGGAGAAGCCCTTTTAGGGGGCTGGAGACAATTTCTGACCCGCAGAAACCTGAAGTGGAGTGCCGTTAGGCATGGTGGCGGTGACGTTTACAGGCGGCGGACAAAACGCCGCCTGCGACACTGGAAGAAGCGGAAAACCCCACCCATCCTGGAACAACCGCAACCAGCCCCAACGCTGGGGTCCCCTTGCCGCCCTATAGCCTCCTAGTCCCGCCCCTCTCCCAAGACCCGAGGGAGGCAGCGGCTGCGGCTGCGCAATGGCGCCCGCGTAGGCGGAGCGGCGCGCGCGCGGTCAGCTGACTGCTGGGCTGGCACGTGACTTGTTCTGTGGGCGCTGGGGTAGAGGAAGCCTTGAGGCCGGAGCTTAGGTCGGGAGGGGATGGAGCGCTGAGCCGATAGCGTCCGCCAGGCCGCCCGCCTCCGTACCTGTTACTGCTGTCACTTCCTCGTTTGACACCTTCCTGGGTCAGTGAGCGATGGCTCTCCCCGGATGGGGAGTCCTGGTCAGGCCGAAGCTTGCGCTGCGATCGCCGTCTGGGAAGGACGGGGGTGGGTGCGGGGGCAGAGACCGTGGCGTTGGAGCTGGAGCTGGCTGGGTGGCTGTGTCTGCTTTCTCGGCGCCAATTCACCGTCTGGGGCCTAGGTTCCGTCTCTAAGGAAGAGAAGGAGGGAAAAAGAGAAAGCTCTCGTGGGTAGTTAATGACAGGCTGAAAAGGAGAGATACAGCGATTTGGCACCTTTCTTCTTGGGTAGGAATGCACGCCGCCTGATTGAGGGGGATGAAGTGACAGAGAGGTCCAGGTGAGGCTATGGAGTGGTGTGTGTGAGGTCACAGCTAGCTCAAGTGCCTTCACTGGGTGTGTGTGGGGGGGAGTTCGCGGGTGTCAGGGGGTCGGGGGTGGTGGATGACAGTTTAAAGGCCTAGTAGCCCCTCACTGCAGGCAGGGAGCCCTCACAGAGTACACAAGGTCCCCCTAGGAATGGGAAAGAAGAGGAATCCAGAGAACCCAACTATTTTTTAGTAGAATGGGGGAGGGTAGGCAAAAAACCAAAACAAAACCCTAGAAGAGAACTTGGTGAGAGTCACGTAAGGCATATTGAAGCACTTGAGAAACAGGAGTGTGGGGGAAGCTAGTACTCTTTTCAGGGGAAAATTCTGATATGTTAGGGAAAAATCACATGCTTCAGTGAGAGCCCAGTACTTAGCACCGCTCTGGGAATGGAGCGGTGGGATGTAAACAGTCTATCCTTAGGAGTTCACACTAATGTTGGAGAGAAAAGTTACACACAGGACACGTTAAAATACGATGCAGTTTATATATAATTACCAAAAAGAGAATGCGAAGTGCTTAGAAAGTGTGGAGCAACGACACGTGTAAACTGGCACTATGGGAAAATATTCTGGAGGAAAGAAAACTTGAGTCTTGGCAAGCCCTTAGGATTTGAACAGGTTGAGAGAAATGGGAGTAATTTTACAGACGGGGAAAGCCACAGTATTTGAAAGCCTGAAGACTGGGATAGGGAATGCTTCTTGGGGAGTCAGAAGTCTAGCTTTTGTAGTGGATTGCACTGTGGAGAAGTGGGAAAGAAAGTTGGGAGTCAGGTAATGAGGACTTTTGAATGGTAGTCATTTACTTATTCATGCAAATAATGTGTATTGAATACATGCTATATGCAGGTACAGTGCTGATGGTAGGGTTTAGAAAATTGTCTTTATAGAGCTTACAGGCAAGCATAGGGGATGGATTTTAAAAATCAAGCGTGAAATGTGCTTTGAAGGAATAACGGTGGTATGAAAGAGTGTACTGGGGCATGTGTATTATGGAAGATTTAAAAAAGGCATTGCTAAGAATATGACTTTTTAAAAATTAAAACAATTTTGTTTGTTTTCTTCATACCCTCTCCCTCTGAGAGGGTATGACTTTTGACCTGAGATCTGAAAAGAGACTGAAAAAGGAATGTGAAGGTGTAAATGAAAAGAACATTCCAGGCCTGTCAGAGTGGCTCATGACTGTAATCCCAACATTTTGGGAGGCTGAGGCGGGAGGATTGCTTGAGGCCAGGAGTTCAGGAACAGCCTGGGCAACATAGTGAGACCCCCGTCTCTACAAAAAATAAAAAAATAACTAGCTGGGAGTGGTGCGTGCCTGTAGTCCTAGCTGCTAGGAAGGCTGAGGCAAGAGGATCATTTGAGCCCAGTAGTTCGAGGCTGCAGTGAGCTATGATCATGCCACTGCACTCCCTCCTGGGAAACAGAGCTAGACCCTGTCTGTGAAAAACGAAAAAGGAACGTTTCAGGCTGAAGCAACAGCGTATGTCAAGGCCCTGAAATGTGAAGAGGAAAAAAGCTTTTCAGCGTTTTTGAAAGGCTAGCGTGGCTGACACGGGGAGGGAGAGAGGCAGGTGGAGAAAGCTGGGGTCAGGCCAAGCAGAGCTTTTATTCTAAAAACAGAGGGAAGCCAGTGAAGATTACAGGCAGTGGATTGAGACAGGTTGTGGCTTTTTTTTGGGAATAATGGAGGGTAGCAAAAGGGAATGAGGGGAGACCCGCTCAGGGAAACATTGTTGTCATCCACTGAAGGATTTGAAGGCAGGATACCTTCTCTCTCCACTGAGGACTTAGGAGAACGTTTAACTGTACTCACTTTTAGGGGGTTCAGGAGTTGGGGAAGGGAAAGAATGATTAGATTCTATCTACACCCTTCACAGGGTAGTTGTAACTACCCTCGAGGCAGTCCTGAAGTACGTAGCGGAGGCTCTTTTGCAAAAATTTGTTTTGGCTTTTCAAATTTATCCTTTTGTAAGGTCGTCTATTTCAGAATATCTTTTATTGAAATATGTTAGTTACAGGGAGGGATCACTTTCATGTCTATTTTGTTCTTACAGTTCTTTGAAAGACAGTGAATGAAAATGCTATTCTTTATATAGATGGGAACCTGGAACTAGAAACAGGTAAAGTGATTTGGCTGAGTCCGGAGTAACTGCCACAGTTTCTGACTGCTGATGTATTCCTGCTGATTACCTACACAGTACTAAAACCACAGTCACATCTAGAGAAAAGGGCAAGTTTTTTGAAGTGCACAGTAGTCTTTGATTCAGCATTTTTTTTTTTTTTGGCGAACTTCTCCCTGAAGATTCAGCACTTTTGATGAACTTTTTCTGGTAGAACAGCTTCAAAGGAATTGGCAGTGGTGGGCCGTGTCTTATCTGTAATCTTGGGTAGAGCTGTTCAATTTACAGTTCATCTGGAGGAGACAATGAACAACAAGGTGAACTGAAAGTGCTCCGGTTGTCAATCACAGTTCTTTGGCAACAAGTGAGTCTCAAATTATGCTGAAGAGTGAGTCTCAGGGTTCTGTCTCAGAAGTCCTGGATCTTTTTCTTTTTTGGTATACCTTGCAGGGACTAGATAAAATCTAAAGAAACAGTACTCAGGATCTAACTAAATGTTGAGAGCTAGATAGTGTAATTCAGCTTTTAAAACTTGGCACAAAATACTCATTTTTATTTTTTTGGTATATTGGTCTTAGGAGCCTCATGTACATTAGTTTTTGCAACTTAAACTTTAGGGCTTCAAAAATCTGATTTTGTGATTATTTCCACAACTCATGAGATAATACCATTGGCCAACTGGAATGCCAAAGTAAACCTTTGCCAAAGGTCTCCATGTAGTTCACCCATCCCTAAGCAGTAAGTCTTCTTTTGAACTTGATTCTGCTTAGGAGTACTACAGTTTTGACTGAGTACCTCCTACTTACAATTTTGCTCTTGGACATATTTAAATCTATCTACAGGTTACACCTTTTTCACTTTTTGGATGTGCAATTATATATCATTTTATTTATAAATTAATTCATGTTAGATTTCCATTTTTCATCAATTTTTTAAGACAGAGTATAAACATTAGCATAGTGCCCTTGGGAAGCTTAGGCAATAAACCAAGGCAATCTAAAATTTCCTATTGACGTGAGTGATTCTTGGAACTAGACATTTCAAACTATATTCTTGATGCTGAAACAGAATTTTTTCCCAGCGGTACATCTACTTCTAACATTATACCATGTGCAAATGTGCTATGCATTTATTGAGTTAAAAAAATGAGCCAGGTAGGCAGTGGAGGAGAGGTGCTTTGGTTATATCAGGGGATGAAAGTGTTAACTGTATATCTAAAATGTGGGGGTTTGTGTGTCTGTGTGAGTATGTGTGTGTATTTGAAAATGCTAGGTAAGTGATGTTTTACAGAAAGGGATCAATGTATCTTCTAAGGTATTTTAAGCAGACTATCAATGAATAAGAAGTTATAAATTAAGGCATGTTAACAGGTGGTTTAACTTTACCATGAAAGGTTTTCCTTTTGAATCAGCCCATAGTTTAGTGTTTCTGTGTGGGTGCTATTGGCAGTTTGGAGGTCTGTTTCGCCCCTCCCACTAAATGCTGATTAGCGATCTCCACATTGGGACAACCCAAAATGCTCCCATACATTTCCAAACTCCTCCTAGAGGAGAGAGGCACCATTTGGTTGCAAAACATGCATGTGGTGTCATTGTTTATTTGTTGGGCAACTATTAAGATGTTGAGGATACAGAGGTTAAAAGTAATATTTTAATAAACTGCATATAATGGAATTCAAGTAATTTAAAATCCAGTTTTTGATGTTTTAATGTAACTCCTTTAGTGTAAAATTACTGAAACTATATGCTAATATTTATTTGAGGCACTTGTCTTTCGTAAAACTGCATGAATAACTCAAATAGAGTCCCCTCAATCTCAATAAAATGTAGTCACTGACTTTGGGCAACTAATTTCACCAGCTGTTCCCTCGTTTGCAAGTGGGGGTGGTGATAACATCTCTTTTGAAGGAATTAAGTACAAAATTGCTTCAGTAGATGGAAGTGCTTATCACTGGGCACGGCACATGGTACATATTCAGTGTTACCTGTAAACAGAATCTCAACCTTACTTAGAGTCATGAATTGGAGAAAACTAACTTATCTTAAAGTCTTTAAGTTGATGAATTTCATGCCAAAATACATTGTATTAGAGATACACCTTCTAGCAGAATGTGGTACCGTAGTCCAGTCACTATTATAAATTACCGGCCCTGAAGAAAAGGGAAGTCATGTTTTGTGAGCCATAAGTGTAGATTCAGGGAATCCCCTGGCATGGAAGGAATTATTTGCCCTCTGGGTCACTGCTGAGTTGCCTGTGCAGAGGAGGAGTCTCTAGAAGCTGAGAAGGTTTTGGTGATTACTTGCAGTAATGGGTGTTTGACAGGGCCCTCCTGGCCACGTCTGCCAATTCAGCAGCTTTACCAGAAGTTACTAGAAGTTTTTCCAGCATTGTATTGTGTCTGTGTTACATCCCCAACCCCACTCCACGATGTCACAATGTGTTTCCAGTTTTTATGATAGGCATCTATGTGAAAGTAAGGCTTTGCTTTTACATATTGCTTTCTAGGCAAATGTGGAATAAAAAAAATTGTAGTTGTTGATAAAATGTATCTAATAAAGATTAAATTGTCTTTCATATTTAAGTATACTTATGGCAATAAATTATGGTAGACTTAATAGGATTATAGAGCATTTATAAGTGTTGTTTCCATTGAAAACAAAGCATGGAATATTTAAGATTTATTTAAGAACGGCGGGGCCGGGCGTGGTGGTTCACGCCTGTAATCCCGGTGCTTTGTGGGGAAAAGGCGGGCAGATCCCTTGAGGTCAGGAGTTCAAGAGCAGCCTGGCCAACATGGTGAAACTCCATCTCTACTGAAAATACAAAAAATAGCTGGGCATGGTGGCTCGTGCCTGTAATCCCAGCTACTCAGGAAGCTGAGGCAGGAGAATTGCTTAAACCCAGGAGGCAGAAGTTTCAGTGAGCCGAGATGGCGCCGATGGCACTCCAACCTGGGCAAAGAGTGAGACTCTGTCTCAAAAAAAAAAAAACAAAAAAAAAAAACTACATCATATATTCTGACAATTTAAACATCTCATTTCATATGAATCGTGGAAGTATTCCTTGAAAGGTAAAGTTACTGAAAATGTTTAAACAAATTGTATTATGTGCAAGCCCCTGCCACAATCCCAGTTAAGATGCTTCTGTTTTGAAGGATAGAATTTTTACATTCAAAGAGGAAATAGTTATTTTTACTTTTTATTTGTATGGTGTTAGTGATTTCTAGGGTAGGATGTGGCAACTTTTTACCTGAGTGGATTGTGGTAAATGTTTCGCATAGATCAGTTCTGTTAAAAGTTGATGTACACATTTAGAAGACTAAATGATACTTCACTGATAGCTGAGGTATGCCTTCTTATGCTTCTTAAAATAAGCTGCTTTAGTAAACTTGGTATTTTCAAGTATTGAAAAGGAAGTTGTTTTGCATGGAGACTACCTTTTAGGCTTAATTTATTGTGAAATTTAATTTACCGTGAAAGGTGATTGCATTTCAGAGACCACGGTTTGGTTTTCTTGAAAGCATTAAAATCAGTTAAGTGTTGGAGCGCTTAGTGGAGTGCGGTACTGTTTTCTGCAGTTGCCCCTATCTTGGGTCAATCCCATACCTTCCATTCACAGAAGCAGTGCCAGCAGCTGTCTTGTTCAGGTTTATAACCACCCCCCCCCCCCCCCCCACCCCCCCCCACCACACACACACCTTTTGTGTTGTAATCGTTGTTGTTTTGTTGTCTTTGTATGCAAATCAATTGTGGTAGGAAAATAATCCATAGCCTTCAAACTCTCAGAAGTGGGAGATAAAGTAAATGAAATTAACAGTCCCAGAGCTTTGAATCCAGGTTTTTTTGTTTTTTGTTTTTTCCCTTTCCCCTTTCCTCACACTTTTTTCCCTTCCATGTTGAAAAATAATTGTTACTTTTTTTTTTTTTTAAGCAGCACACTTACTGCAGTCAGACAAAATAGAAGTGCCTACAGAATTGACTAGTGTTTCCCTTTTACCTGCCTGTATCTTCAGTGTTTTTTTCTGTCTTGACATCTGTATGAAGTCTTCCTCCCACCCTCCCTGCACACACACAGACCTGCCTACTCATAAGACCTGCCACTCTCTCCCACCCCCAGTTGTAAGCTCCATGAGGACAGGTTCTACATTTTATTTGTTTTGTTTCTCAGAGCCTGCTACAGTTTTGGGAACTTAAGCACCCAAAATATTTTGTGAGATGAATAAGAGCTTAAATTGAGAACAGTTACAGTCAGATGAGATGTGTGACAAAATATAAAATAGATGTCTGCCTGATGCTGTTAATGACATGAGTGTAAGTAGACATGTGGGAGAAGTAGTGGAATTACAGTAACAGGTTTTGTGCATGGATGGACTTAGCTGGGAAAATCATTTTGTTAAGGGAGGCTTGGGTTGGCTTAAACTGGAAGAGAGAAGTTTGTTTTGTGCGAAACAAGCAAAGGCAGAGTAGGAAAGAGAAAGGAGACCTGGGGTCAAGATGGATTAAGAGAGCTCAGGAGGAATGCGAGGATAAGGCAGAAAAACTCAGACAGGGACACTAGTAGTGATGACAGTAAAGATTGGCAGATTTGAGTTTTGTTTCCAAGAAAGAAGCAGGACTAGGGGTGTATGTTTTTGTGAGTTGTTCAGCCTTCTGTCCATAGCCTTCAAGAGTATTGCCATTTCTTGTAACATTAAATAATACTGTATAATCATAGAAATGCCTGTTTTGTTATAATGGTTCTGAAATTTGGGTGAATTACCTGAGGGACTTAAAATAGAAAAAAAGAATCTTGGGCCTCACCTAGTATAGGTTCAGGTAATGAGTATAGGAGCAGAAGAGGATCCTGGATATTGCAATCCAATCCTCTCGTTTTACAAATGAAGACATTTATGCAGACAATTATATGCAGAACTGGGATTAGATTTCGAGTCTTCATATCCTCAGTGCAGTGCTCTGGCAATTACATTGTGCTTCCTGAAATTGACGTTTTGGTTTCCTTTGGCTGTGATTCCCAGTGAGGTAAAAGGACTGTTTACCAACTTTGATCACATCTTCAGAGGTAGCTGCAATTAACCACATTTGCCCTTCTCTTTTGTATGGACTCCAGGACTCTTTGTTATGATGCCATTTAATGGTCTCTAAACTTTTTAGTGTTTTCAATTATGAGGATACTGCCCTAATAAAGATGTGGTGGGGCATTTTTGTGTGTGTGTTTACATGTAATAATTTATTATTAAAGAATTAGGAAAAAGAAATATACAGAAAGGATGAAAACAAATGTTCATAATCACTCCGAAGAGGTAATTGTTAACAGTTTTTTTTTTTTTATAATTTAATGTTTATACCTATACATATCCTTATTTCCTTTCTTAAGATTGGCATAGCTAGGTCAAAGGATATGCACATTTTGTGTGTTTTGATAAATATTTCCCAATTGTGTTCCAGAAATTGTCCATCTTTTGTTTCTTTTTTTTTCTTTTTTAGACAGAGTCTCTCTCTGTCACCCAGGCTGGAGTGCAGAGGTGTGATCTTGGCTCACTGCAACCTCCGCCTCCTGGGTTCAAGTGATTCTCCTGCCTCAGTCTCCCAAGTAGCTGAGATTACAGACGTGTGCCACCACATCTGGCTAGTGTTTGTATTTAGTAGAGATGGAGAATTTCACCCTGTTGCCCAGACTGGTCTTGAATTCCTGTGCTCAGGTGATCCACCCACCTCAGCCTCCCAAAGTGTTGGGATTACAGGCGTGAGCCACTGAGCCCAGCCCATCTGTTGTTTCTCATCTGCAGAATTTTCTTGGGCTCTCGTGTAATATACAATTATTTGAGATTATTTTAGAAATAGATGATGCAGTGTATTTAAGATATATCTTAGGTATTTTATTAATGATGACAAGTTGTTATAGCTATATTAATGCTTTTATTTTATTTAAAAAAAATTTTTTTTGAGATGGAGTCTTGCTTTATCGACCAGGCTGGAGTACAGTGGCACAATCTCGGCTCACTGCCACCTCTGCCTGCCGGGTTCAAGTGATTCTCCCACCTCAGCCTCCTGAGTAACTGGGACTACAGGCGTGCACCACCATGCCCAGCTAATTTTTGTATTTTTAGTAGAGACAGGATTTTACTATGTTGGCCATAGTTGGTCTCGAACTCCTGAGCTCAAGTGATCCACCTGTCTTGGCCTCCCAAAGTGCTGGGATTAAAGGTGTGAGCCACTGCACCTGGCCTATTAATGCTTTTAAATAAATTTATATTTTACCCATCAAGATAACACGCCTTACATCTGCAGATTAATGACACATAAGTAAATGTTGGAGACATTTATTCAAGCTGCAGCTGTTTTTCTTTTTAAACAAAAATGAACATTTTCCTTGTTAGTACAAAAGCAATACATGTTCATTGTGTTCCATTTTTCACAAACACAGTAGTACACCAGTCTTTGAGCCTAGATTTGGTAAATTTTTGCCTTTTATTGTTGTCAATCTTGTTTTCTGGTAAATGTTAAGACATGGGGCTGAGAGAGGCTGGGAAGTTGTGGCTGAATCCCTGCATAGAAACAAACAGAACAATTAGCAAAACTGAACACTTGTGAATAATACGTACAACAAAACTAGATGAGACTTCAGTTTTTGTCTGCAGTGGAGTAACTGGTACCATATTTGCTTTCCCACCATAAACAATTACAAATCTGGACAAGATATATTAAAAAACTGTTTCCAGACATCAGACAATAGGCAGTATGGGAGCTGAGAAAAAGGAAATGAGTAATTCCTCCTGCTTTTTCCTGTGGATACTCTCTGCACCATGTTTTAGGAAGCGGACACCCATGCAGAGCGTCTTGGTCTTGCTGAGTCGAGGAGACTGGACTTGGGGAGGGTTTATCTGGCTGAAATTCGCAGGTGGGATTGACAAAGAGAGGGAGCTAGGAAGAGAAATAAACACCAGAAACTTACAGGGGGATCTCTGCAGGAGCGCTAACAACGAATGACCAAAGAGCTTTAAAGAATTGACAGAGCTTATGGTGCTGGGAGGCATTTGAATTCTGACCACATATGGGGGAGAGACCTTACTGAATACCTGGGACATTCAATAGAATCCCCAAAAGGTCAGACCTCAGTATTAGAGACTAAGTTAGCCCTAGAGTAAGGCCTTAGATCTGTCCTAACAATGTTTGAAAACAAGCCTTGGGCGGATCAAGCTGATCCTCTGCTAACTTACCTGCCCACCAGAACAAAGTACAACACTCTTAAAAGGAAGACAGCAAAGTCCAGTGATAAACAGTGCAACATTTTTACAAATATGCTCAGTGTTTTAACAGAAAACATAAACATAATGAGGAAAGAAATGGAAGATATTTTAAAAATGGAACTTAAAGCAAAAAAATACATAAGAAGTGAAATATTCACTGGTGAGAAGAATAACAGATAAGATACTCCAAAGAAAAGGTCAGCAAACTAGAAGATACAGCAAGAGACTGTTAGTCGTATTTGTTGCCATAAAGGAATCTGTGAGACTGGATAATTTATAAAGAGGTTTCTTTGGCTCACAATTCTCTAGGCTGTGCAAGCATGGCATCCAGATCTCAGCCTCTGTTGAGGCTTCAGAAAGCTCTTGAGTCATGGCAGAGGGGAAGGGGAGCAGGAGTGTCACTTGGTTGAGAGAAGGAGCAAGAGTTAGGGAGAAGGTAACAGTCAGATCTCATGACAACTTCTTACTATGGGGAGGGCATCCTGTTTTTAACAATAAGATTTCAAGGTAGCTTATTACTCCAGGGAGAGCACCAAGCCATTTATGAGGGATCTGTCCCAATGACCCAGACAGCCACCAGGCCCCAGCTCCAACAATGGGGTATTTATTCAACATGAGATCTCGGGAGGACAGACATCCAAACTATATCACTATCCAAAATAAAACACAGTGAGAAAAACAACTGAGAAAAATGAATGAAAGCTCAGTGACCTGTGGAGCAGTATCAAGTAATTTAACATACATGTGATCTTGTATGTTAAAAGAAGGAAGTGAAGGCAAAAACATTTGAGAAAAAATAATGGCTGAAAACATTTCAAATTTGATGAAAACTATGAATGGATCCAAGAAACTCAACAAACTCCAAGCAGAGTAAATACTTGTGACCTTGGGGTAGGCAGATTTTTCACATGCTACAGAAAGCATATATTATGAAACAAACAAACAAAAATAAACTGATAAATCGGACATTGGCAGAATTGCAAACTTCTATTCAAAAGCATCATTAAGAAAAGTCAAGCCACAGACTGAGAGAAAATATGTCAGTATGTATATTTCACAAGGAAGTTGTGTCAAGATCATATAAAAATTTTGTGGAACTCAATAAGTGAATCCGGTATTCTAAAAACTGGGCAAAAGACTTGAATAGAAAATATACAAATGGCAAATAACATGAAGAGCCCCTGAACTTCATTAGTCTGATTAGAAATGCATCATGAAAATGCAACATAACCCTGCAACCCACTGGAATGGCTAAAAATGAAAAGACGAAGAACACTGAGTGTTGGTGGAGCGTCTGGAGCCTGAGTACCTTGCTGTTGGGAATATAAAATGTTATATATCTGCTTTGAAAAACAGTTTGGCAGTCTCCTCTCCCCTCCCCTCCGTTCACCTCCCCTTACTTTTTTTTTTTTTCTTTTTCTTTTCTTTCTTTCTTTCCTCACTCTGCCGCCCAGGCTGGAGTGCAGTGGCATGGCTCACTGCAACCTCCACCTTTTGGGTTCAAGCAATTCTTGTGCCTCAGCCTCCTATGTAGCTGAGATTACAGGCCTGCACCACCACACCTGGCTAATTTTTGTAATTTTAGTAGAGACGGGGTTTCAGCATGTTGGCTAGACTGGTCTCGAACTCCTGGCCTCAAGTGATCCACCTGCCTCAGCTTCCCAAAGTGTTGGGATTATGGGTGTGAGCCACCATGCCTGGCCAATTTCCTATAAAATTAAATATACATTAATCATTCAACTTATAAATTCTACTTTTAGAACTTTTTATCCAAGATAAAAATATATCTTCACAGAGAGCTTTGTAGAGGAATGTTCATAGAATCTCTGTTCTTAGTGGTCCCAAACCAGTAGTAACAATCCAAATGTTCATCAACTGGTGAATGTATGAACAGACTATAGTAGATGTATACGATAGAATACTAAGTAATAAAACAGATTGAACTACTAATACACACAACATGGACAGATACCAAAGACTTGCTGAGCAAAAGCCAGATACAAAAGAGTATCTAATGCATGCTTCCATTTACAAGGAAATTCTAGATCAGGCAAAACTAATCTATAGTGACAGAAAGCAGACCAGCATTTGCCCAGGTTTGGCAGTGAGGTAGGGATTGACTGGACTGAGTGTGAGGGAAGGTTTGGGGATGATGGAAGTGTCCTTAGTATTGGTTTTGACAGTGCTCACACAGGTGTATACATTTGTCAAAAACTCATCAAACTCTTATTATGGGTGCATTTAATTCTATATACATTATATTTTAATGAAGTTGATTTTATAGAAAACAGTGGAAGTGAGGGAAGCTAACCAACTATAATCCAGGTGCTTGATGTTATCTCATTTAATCCTCACAGTAGTTTTTATTGAAGAATATTCAGCAAATATTTTCTGAGATTCTACCATGCTGGTCTCTATGCCAAGTACTGAGGATAAAATGATGAGCAAAAACTATCATGATTTCCACTTACCCTCCTGGGCAGTTTATTTGAAAGACAGATATTAGTAAAAAGTGCCCCCCCCCAACCCCCAGGGAAATACTGCAAAGAAGGTGCTATGAGAGCATATAATACATTCATCCTTAGCATATATGTTCTCATATGATCTATGATGAGACACATACTACATAATGTATCTTTTATAATATATAAGATCCTTTATGTGCCCCAGTTTCTTTGTAACTACTACCCCTCTACTGGGGTTTCTCTAACTACTAAATGAGTTCATACATGTGAAGTGTTTTGACTGGTGCTAGTAGATAGGAAGTGCCCAGTAAGTGTTGGCTGCTATGAACATTTGACAGTTCTAATTGTCTAATATTGCAGGGGTACACCTGTGCTAACTCAGGGAACGCTGGAGTAGGACTGCATATTGGGGAAGAGATCATAAGTTTGACTAGAAGTGTTGGGTTTTAGCTGCTTTTGAGACATCCAAGTGGAAAATGTCTTGTAGTCAGATGTGGATACTGGTTGGGTACAACTCTAGATGCTGCAGAGGGCTCTGGGCTGGAGACATACATTTCAGAAAGTGTCCAGCATCTAGACTAGAATTGCCTCAAGTGTAGAGGAGATCATTAAGAAACGTGCTATACACACATTCACACATACACATACACACACACACACACACACACACACACAGGGACATAGACCTGGATCTGAGCCTTGAGAAACTACCATTTAATTAGGGTGCCTTTTTGATCGTCATCGCCTCTGTTTAGCATATGATTTGCTACATTTAGGCCAGACTTCCTTTGTATTCAAGATAAAATAAAGGGAAATAATTATAAATAAAAACGAGCAGTGAAGGAGGTGGTGTCAGGTTCTTGGTGAGTTGATGACAAATGGCCACCAATTTTTACAATTTGTTTCCTTGCAGCTGAGAGAAAAAGGGAAATATGTTTAGCAACATGGATCCCATTTTCCGATGAATAAAAACATACATACTCATCTGCAAAGATAATTTTTGTTTGAAACTAAACTTAAATTGTTCTTAAATTTCAAGGATAATTTTTTTTTTTTTTTTTTTTTTTTTTTTTTTGAGACGGAGTCTCAGTCTGTCACCCAGGCTGGAGTGCAGTGGCTCCATCTCGGCTCACTGCAACCTCTGCCTCCCGGGTTCAAGTGATTCTCTTGCCTCAGCCTCCTGAGTACCTGGGATTACAGGCGCATGCCACCATGCCTGGCTAATTTTTTTGTATTTTTAGTGAAGACGTGGTTTTGCCATGTTGGGCAGACAGGTCTTGAACTCTTGATCTCAGGTGATTTGCCTGCCTCAGCCTCCCAAAGTGCTGGAATTACAGGCGTGAGCCACTGTGCCTGGCCTCAAGGAGAAATTTTTTTACCTGACTTGTGTGACAAGTTGACAGTGGACATCGTTTAAAAATGGAAAAAACAGATTTTGCAAAATACTTACGATGTTACTGTCATAGGAAGTTCTTACCTTCCTCCTTAGGTACTTAAGTAGCTTGTCTTTCCTATTAGGCTCTTCACTGAGAGTTAGTTTGCTTTGATGAGAGGTAGAAGAACTGAGGCCATGGCTTTGCCTGAAGTACAGATAGGTTCTTTATCAAACCCTCTTTTTTGTATCTTTGACTTTATTCACCCTTGACATAAAAGACAAAAGCTTACTTAGGAACCTGCAGCTCTACCAATTTTTAATTTTTACTGTAAAATAAGGATTTTCTGGAAGACTAAAAAACACATTTAAAAAACATGTGAATATTTTTGCCTTTGTTTTATCTCTGATCAGACTTTTTGTTTGGTTCCATCATTGTTATATTTGAATTTGAATTTTATTTATTAATTCAACAGGCATTTATTAAGTCCCTGCTATTGCCAGGAATTTAGTGTATTCTGGCTCTCAGGGTTTCACAGAGAAGAAGATATGATTCTGGCTCTTCAGGATTTCTCAGTAAGGTGGAGAGGAAAATATGTTATAAAAATGAGGGAGAATATGATGAGTGCGTAGTAGGGGCATTTATAAAGTATGAGTAAGCAAAGGATATTTCCCATCTGGGATATGGGGGAGAGTCTTGGGAGGTAGGATGAGGTGGGGCAGCAGCAAATACAGTCACCCCCAGAAAGTGCGGCAGCATGGAAAGGGGAAGGTCTAGGTACATTATTTTATTCATACTTTCCGACAGCTGGGTGAAGAGAGGTGTCATATTTCCACTTCACAGATGAGGAAACTAGTAAGGGGGTAGAGTCAGAGTTTTAACTGTTGCAGGACTCCAAAGTTTGTGTTCCTTCCTCCATGATCTGGCAGGTCCATCGAATCTCTAGTATCTGATCTCTAGTCTCAAAGTATACTTTGAATCTTGAATTTTGTGTGTGTGTGTCCTTTTGTTTGGAGGAATCATTGTTCCTTCTAGGAGGTAGGATAGTTTTGGATGCTGGGCAATGCTGCTTTAGAAATTGTGATGATCCAGGATGAAGGGAACAAGTAAAGGAAGCTTGGATCCCTTTATCAGAATTCACCGTACCAACAGGCTGCTCTGAGCCTGGAACCAAACATAGGGTGAAGGTGTTATTGAAGCTTACATGTGGATCGCTCTTCAAAGAGGACAGCCCAGGCGCACCAGACCACAGAACGTTCTTTTCTCCTAGTGTGACACAATAGAGAGAACATGGCCTGTAGAGTCAAACACAACTGAATTTGAACCCCATCTGCCAGTCTTGAAACCTTGGGTAAACTACTGACCTCTCTGTGTATTACTGCCTATCTCATGGGTTGTAGTGATAATGGAATAAAGTGATGTATGAGAAGTGAAAAGCACGGCATCAGACTTAGAAGGCACCTTTTCCTTCCTTTCTTCCTCATCTTCTAACACCTAGGCTCTAGGGAGGTCTCACTTAAAAGCTAGAATTATGAGCACAGTGGCGCACACGTGTAATCTCAGCACTTTGGGAGGCTAAGGCAGGAGGATTGCTTGAGGCTGGAAGTTTGAGACCAACCTGAGCAACATATCAAGACTCCATCTCTACAAAAAATAGAATTTTTTAAAAGCTAAATTAGAGAACTTCTATAATATTTTTAGACTATAGTTTTGTTCAGAATTTATCATGACATTATTTCCTTTGATCCTAATAAAAGCTCAGTGAAGTAGATAGGGCAGGTATTATTCATAGATGAGAAATGAGGTCCTCTTTCCTATTCCTTGAAATCCTTTGAAAGCCTGTTAGAAGGAAAGATTTTCTGGAACTCTAAGTAGTATGATAGTGACATCTACTGTAATAGCTCATATTATTACAATCTTTGAGGAAGCAGCAGTTTAGATAATTTAGCACTATCATCAGGAAGAATTTAACGGTTGACTTTACTACCTGCCATTTTGGGAGGAGAGGAGATACAAAAATTTATCATTAAATATACTAACAGAAAACCACTTGCATAAAATTATTATAACAAAATCTCAATTTTCCAGAAACCACGATCACTTAGAAGATCTGGATTACTAAAAGAGGTTTAAAGCTGCTATTAGATTTTCTAATAACTGAAAATGTTCAAGTTCAAGATAGTTTGTGCTAAAAAAGCTAGATTCGGTAAATGCAAGAGTATTAACTGGAAGAAACCAGAGATAGGTGGTGAGGTGATCCAGGTGTTGCGAAGAACAGGGACAGGATGACAAGAGGGCAGGAGATAGGTCCACGAGATTTCAGCAGGAATTTATTTTTAAAAGCAACTTCTTGAGATAGGTTCTGGAGTTAGTATAGGTATAGCCTGAGCCTTGCAACATTATGCAGTTAGATTGTCGAACATATTGACCCCCAAATACGTTTTTAAATTGATTTTTTAAAAATAAAAATAATTTAAAAAAAAAATAGAGACAGGGCCTCGCTATGTTGACCAGGCTGATCTTGAACTCCTGAGGTCAAGTGATCCTCCTGTCTCAGGATCCAAAAATACTTTTAAAACAAATCCTAAACTCTAAAAGCATTGTCTGCAATGTATTATACTTGGTCATAAGAAGATATAAACAGACTAGTAAGCATTTCTACTAGGTGTAAAACAAAAAGGTTGTACTTTGAGGATTAATTTGGTATCTAGATTATTCTCTGAATATCCCCTTTTAAAGTTCACTAAAATTTTATTTTTAATAAATTTGCTCTGCAGTGTTATGTTTTAACTTGTAAATTAAATACATTCTTGTAACAATTGTACAAATATTTAGTTTTGAAGTATTTCAGATATACAGAAAAATTTTAATATTGCAATTAATGACATCCATGCAGATTAGCAAGTATTAACATTTTGCTATATTTGCTCAATTTTTTAAATGAAATCTTACACACAAAACTAAAGCTCCTTTCTCCTATGCATATTTTAGTATTTTCAGTAAGTGTATATAACTCTGAACAATATATACTATTGTGTGTTTTTCAGTTGTAGAAATAGAAACTTACTCTGCTGGTAGGAACTTAAGTTGATAGAGGCTTTGGAGAACAGTTTGGCAATACCAGAAGAGTTGGCAGTGGTGTGTGTCAGTTGTCTCATGCTGCACAACAAACAACCCCAAAACTTATTGGCTTAAAACAGTGATTTCTTATTTCTCCTAATTTTGTGGGTTGCTGGGGTAGTCCCTCTGTTTGTTTTACCTGGACTCATTGATGCAGCTGCATTCAGCTGGGAGATTGGCTGGGCTGGAGGGCTCATAATGGCCTCAGTCACATGTCTGGTGGTTCATGCTGATTGTTGGTTCTCTACATGTAGCCTTATCACTTGCAATAGGCTAAACTGGCTTCCTTATGTGGTAGTCTGAGGGCAGTGGTCCAAGACACAAGACCTCTTGAGGTCTGAGCCCTGAACTTGCATAGTGTGGCTTCCATGTGTTTTGTTGGTCAAACCAAGTCACCAGCTCCACCTTTTGATGGAAGGAGTGGCAGAGTCACACTGCATAGAAGCATGGAAAGACATGTCGCCACTATCTTTGAAGACATATCCTATAACTCAGCTATTTTACTTTTATCCCAGAGAAAATCTTTCATAGATAGAGACATGTACACATTGTTCACAGCAGAATTGTTTATAATAGCAAAAAAGTAAAAACAATTGAATAGTCATTCCAGGAAGAAGCAGATAATAAATTTTAGTTTACTCATATAATAGAATATTGTATATCAATTAAAATTAATGGTCACTGGATAATTCTAAAAATAGGTTGAACGAAAAAATCAGGTTGGAAAAGAGTATGGTAGTATAATAGCCTTCAAGTTCAGTATTTGAAGTTTCTCAGGTAGGCTAATGAAGATTTTGCTTTTGCTTCTGTTTTGAAATCAAAACCGATCTTTGGATGGTCTCATTAGAGCGTGGGGCTCACGAGTAGCTTCCATCCTTGGATGGCCAGTTCAGCTGTGCTGTTCTCTGACCAGACTGGCTGTCACTAAAAAGCTTGTGTTTAACTTCTTGGCCATTTGGGAAAGTGTAGCTCTTTCATTTGAGAAGGTGTAGGTAGAGCTGATAAAGGTTTAACTCCATCAGTAATGTCAGAAAAGTCCGCGTACAGTACAGTTTCTTTTAAAATTTTTTTTTTCTAGAATATGGTTTCTTAACATATTCATTTGATACCACCGTCTGCATCTGTACCGGGTTTAACCTCCATTTCTTACCTGTAAATGGGAAGCATGATATTTACCTCATAGAGGTGTTGGGAAGATGAATTGAGCTAATAATGCATTTAGAGCAGTACTTTTTATATGGTAGATCCTCTCTAAACAGTAGTTAGAAAAATTAACAAGTATATAGGATGACATCTATGTTAAGTTCACTTTCAAAGGTATTGTAATGGGTAGGTAGCATTGATTACCTAATCATAGGTACTTTAATTAAAACGAACTACTGTAATTATGAAAGTCCATTATGATTAACTATAATACTTTACATTTTAAAGGAAAGTTACATTTACAAACTTTTTTCACCTTAATTATCTGATTTTGTTGTCAGGACAGCTTCGTAAGATAGTTATGTTCAATTTAGAGACATTAAATATTAGTTTCAGGAGAGATTAAATAAGCAGTGTTAGCAGAAAGCTTATGTTGGTTCTCATGAAGGCACATTAAAATGGGAATAATGGTACCAAAATACTTTGATTTTTATCACTTGTGTTTATGTGCTTTACCTACCTAGATTCTGAATAGTTTTATCTCTGTAGTTTTTTCACCCTTCCGTGTGCGTGGGAAGGGGAAGGAGGAGGAGGAGGAAAAGAGATTGTAGAGAGGGTTAAGTGAATCTTAATGGGACTCTTTGGAAAGGGAGATCTGCAGCCTGCCTCTCAGATCCAAAAATGTTACATTAACGCCACCCTCCCAACTCCCTGTATTTTAAAATAGCCGAGCAGATTGGCAAGTTTTATTTGTTTTTTGTTTTTTGTTTTTTTTTTCAAATTTGTAAATGTTCAATGGCAACTAAGTGTATGCATCAAAGATTTGAGATTTCTCTAGATTGACTATGGATTAGAATTAACCACCAAATTTACTAGCCTTGTAGGATTTGCTAAGCCAATGTGACAAATTTATCTGGTGACTACTGTTTATAAATGCATTGATTCAATTAAATTCTTTCTTCAAGATAAAAGTTATGCTTTTTTTTTTTTTTTTTTAAATTTCCTATTTTTGGTTGTAAGCTTTAAAAGTTTGAGATAGGTTGGGTGCGGTGGATCACTTGAGGCCAGGAGTTTAAGACCGGCCTGGCCAACATGACAAAAACCTGTCTCTACTAAAAATACAAAAATTAACTGAGCGTGGTGGTGCATGGCTGTAATCCCAGCTACTCAGGAGACTGAGGCACAAAAATCGCTTGAACCTGGGAGGCGGAGGTTGCAGTGAGCCGAGATTGTGCCACTGCACTCCAGCCTGGACGACAGAGTGAGACACTGTCTCAAAAAAAAAAAAAAAAAAAAAAAAGTTTAAGATAAACCTATAAATTTGTAACTCTCCACCTTTTTGGTTGAAGGAAACTATTGGTGGCTGGTATTTTGGGTAATCTCACTTCTTGACTAACTCCCATTAAGAATGTTTTATAATGAAAAAAAGTAGGTACTTCACATACTAGGTTTTTATCACCTCACTTTCCTGATATCATAAATAAATCATTTTTTTCACCATTTATATAGATTTACTTTGAGGTAGGTAAATTTCACTTTGCTGGAGATCATATGCCATTATTAGATTAGTTTTGAAACAGGTTATATGTTATAATGTCTCCTATGACTCTGAAAGACTTTAGAAACAAATGATTTTAAATGTATTTCTTTTGTTTTGTTTTACATTTCAGAATCTCTCTTGATTTTTGAGGAAATACCCAGTAACAAACATGACTGAGTTCTGGCTTATATCTGCTCCTGGGGAGAAAACCTGTCAGCAAACATGGGAGAAATTGCATGCGGCAACTTCAAAGAACAATAATCTTGCTGTGACTTCCAAGTTCAATATTCCTGACTTAAAGGTGAAGCTGCACTGTGCAGAATTGCATATGAGTTCATCATCCAGGGGAGGGCCAGTTCTCTCTGTTAGTGGAAATGAGATACCCAGGTTCCTTCCAAAGAAAACCTCCTCTCCAGCCATTGGCATGATTTACAATGTATCTTCTTTGAAATACTAGAAGTAAATACCAAATTGAAATAACATCTCTCTACTTAGGCTTTTTGTGCTCTTCTAAATTGCAATGAAAAATCTTATGAAAATGTTTGATGTATTACATTCACAAATACCATTTTCAGAAATTAAAACTCTTAGTAGTATATATTCTTAAATATCATAGTGAAGTTGTTAATAAATTTATGTTACACTGATTCTTACATTGTAAATGTGTTACCATAGCACCTACTTAATCATACTTGACAAATCTAACCCAGTTATTTAATCTGGTTAATCTATTTAAGATTTACTGTATTAAAGATTCGTAATCTAGCAACATCAAAGTGAAGCAGGTATCCAGTAATCAGTTGATGGAACGTTTGTAAAGAATGGAAAAGATCATGATACTGACATTTTGCTAGTTACCTGAATGAGGGAGTCATAGGCAACATTCATTTAAGAAGTATTTAAAATGACTGATTCTTGGTGGGGTGCAGTGGGGCCTGTAAACCCAGCACTTTTGGGAGACTGAGGTAAGCGGATCTCCTGAGGTCAGGATTTTGAGACCAGCCTGGCCAACATGGTGAAACCCAGCCTTTACTGAAAATACAAAAATTAGCCAGGTGTGGTGGGAGGCGCCTGTAATCCCAGCTACTTGGGAGGCTGAGGCAGAAGAATCGCTTGAATCCAGGAGGCGGAGGTTGCAGT
This sequence comes from Theropithecus gelada, assembly GCF_003255815.1. Taxonomy (NCBI): domain Eukaryota; kingdom Metazoa; phylum Chordata; class Mammalia; order Primates; family Cercopithecidae; genus Theropithecus; species Theropithecus gelada. The sequence goes on from NC_037676.1 coordinate 105,324,171, forward strand.
GAACCAAGATCACCACACTCCAGCCTGGGTGACAGAGCGAGACTCCGTCTCAAAAATATAAATAAATAAATAAATAAATAACTACAATAAAATGACCAATTCTTAATATTTTTGGAGTTACGGATACCTTTGAGACAGGACGTTTCCTCCAAAACGTACTCACTGTGCACAGTTTTGCATGCCAATTTAATTACAGACCCTCTAGCACACATCTGTGGACCTCCTACTCGAGAGCCTGTGTTGTAAACTAAGATTTCAGATGATCCAGTGTCATTGAATAGTACAAGCACAGACCTGTCTTTGAGGAGTCTTCAAGTCTTAAGTGGTGCTTGTACCCATGAATTAAAGGATTATCTTGTACATATAAATAGCTTTGAAATGTCTGGCAAACATCTTTTAACATACTTACACATTATGAAATAAAATAGGGAGAATTTAAGATTCGCAAGAACTTTAAGTCAAGATGTATCAGCTTGTATTTTTTAAAAAAGGATGCCAGCTAAATAACAGAATATATTTTCCTTTTAGGTTGGCACGCTGGATGTCTTGGTTGGCTTGTCAGATGAACTGGCTAAACTGGATGCATTTGTAGAAGGGTAATGTACTTACATGCATGGAGTAGAGCAAAATGGGAGACACCGTTATCAGGCTCCGTGGACACTGCGTTTATTATCACATGTGTACTCTGCTTACTGGAATGGTTTTAGAAAACAATGACTTTTTTCCTTTTGTGTATCAATTTTATGAAGGTACAATTTACATACTATAAAATGCACCTGTTTGAAATATGAAATGCTGATTCTCTTTTTACTATCTTTATTGGGATATAGTTTACATGCCGTGCATTTCACCTTTACAGGTGTACAATTCAATGATTCTTAGTGTATTCAGACTTGCGTAACCATTGCCACAGTCAATTTTAAATATTTCATCATCCTCTATTCCTATTCCCATGAGCAGTCACTTCCTGTCCCCACCACCCACAAATTGTTCTGCCACTATAGATTTGCTTGGTCTGTACATTTCTTGTAAATGGAATACAATACATGGTCTTTTGTGACTGTCTTCTTTTGCTTAGCATAATGTTTTGAAGTTTATCCAAGCTGTTGCACGTATCAGTATTTCATTTCTTTTTATTACTAAATAATATTCCACTATATATGTGTACACACACTTACCACATTAATCCATTCATCAGTTGATGGGCATTTCTTTTGCTTCCACTTTTTGGCTTATAAGAATAATGCCGCTGTGCACATTTGTGTACAAGTTTGTATTCTTAAATATCTTCATTTTTCTTGGGTTTGTACCTAAGAGTGGAATTTCTGGGTCATATGGTAACTCTATGTTTCACTTTTTGAGGAACTGACAAACTGTTTCCCAGAGTGGCTGCACCATTTAATATTCCTGCCAGCGGTATATGAAGATTCTCATTTCTCTACATCCTTGTCAGCACTTGTTACTATTTGTCTTTTTGATTATAGCCATCCCAGGGGGTATGAGATAATACCTCATTTTAAAAAATTTGCATTTCCCTGTTGGCTGATGTGATGTGATGTGATGTGTTGAGTATCTTTTCATGTGCTTTTTGGCCATTTGTTTTTCTTCCTTGGAGAAATGTCTGTTCAGATCCTTTGCCCATTTTTAATTGGCTTGTCTTTTTGTTATTGAATTGTAAGAGTTCTTTATACAGAATATGCTAGATATAAATCCCCTATCATATATAACTTGCAAATATTGTCTCTTATTCTGTGAATTGTCTTCATTTTCTTTTTTTTTTCTCGAGACAGAGTCTCGCTCTGTCAACCAGGTTGGAGTGCAGTGGCGAGATCTCGGCTCACTGCAGCCTCCGCCTCCTGGGTTCAAACGATTCTCCTGCTTCAGCCTCCCGAGTAGCTGAGATTACAGGTGCCTGCCACAACGCACAGCTTAGTTTCGTATTTTTAGTAGAGATGGGGTTTCACCATGTTGGACAGGCTGGTCTCGAACTCCTGACATGATGCAGCTGCCTCAGCCTCCCAAAGTGCTGGGATTCCAGGCATAAGCCGCCGTGCCTGGCCATGTCTTCATTTTCTTGATTTTGTCCTGTGAAACATGAAAGTTTTAAATTTTGATGAAGTCCAATTTATTTTTTTCTTTTGTTGCTTGTGTTTGTGGCATTGTGTCTAAGACACCATTGTCTAATCCAGGGTCGTATCGTTTTATGTCTATGTTTCCTTCTAAGAGATTTACAGTTTTAGCTTTCACATTGAGGTCTTTGATTCATTTTAAGTTAAGTTTTATGTATGTTGTGAGGTAAGGGTCCAACTTGATTCTTTTGAATGTGAATATCTAGTTGTCCCAGCACCATTTGTTGAAAAGACTGTTTTTTCCCACTGAATTGTCCTGGAACCCTTACTGAAAATCAATTGAACATAATATGAGGGTTTATTTCTGGACCCTCAGTTCTGTTTCATTGATCTATGTTTCTCTCCTATGCCAGTACCACATTGTCTTGATTATTGTAGCTTTGTAGTAACTTTTAAATCAGAAAGTATGAATTCTCCAACTTTTTTTTTTTCCAAGATTGGCTATTCTGGGTTCTTTGTCTTTTTGTATGAATTTTAGGATCACAGTGTCAAATTTCTGCATATAAGTCAGCTGGAATTTTGATAAGGATAGTGTTGAATCTATGTATCAGTTTGGGGAATGGTATCATCCTAACATTATTGTCTTTGATCCATGAACATGGGATATTACTCCATTTATTTGAAGATGGCTATGCTTTCGTCTTCAAAATTCAGTTGGAAGAATTTTTCTAAACTGCAGTTTTTATTACTTTTGAAATTCAGGTACATGTGTATTTGAGCTGAAAATGGTTATAGGCTGTTTGATAGCTGCTTTTTGATTAGTTGGCAGAATCAATCTACAGTTCCTTCACCTCTGGGGATACAAAGCTTTTATCTTAGAGTTTAGATACATAGGTGTAATTTGTAAAATACAGAATTTGGAGAATCTTAGAAATGTACATTCGATAGAAGCTTTAAGGGAATAATAGGCTTGGATAGGAGGAAATTTTTTTGTGAAATCTATATGGAAGATTTTCTCATTTCTGCTGTTAAAATGCTTTTCTGAATTGATAGAACCACCTCAAAGCGACACTGTGGCAATAGAGACTGAGGTCAGGGTTGCAGAGAGAGAGATCTTTTAACATAACACCATGTAGTGAGGAAGTAAACAGATCTAAGGATGTATTGATGGTCTTTAATATTGGAATCAAGAAGGCCACTTAGCAGACAGTTTCACAGTAGATTAGTTAAGAGATAGTAAAATCTCAATTGGGACCAGACACTTGGTCATTAGAATGGAAAAGAGAAGATGAAAGGAAAAGCAACTTTTAGGATTATAATTCCATATATTCATATAGAGCAAATGAGTATTATGAATTATTATACATATAATGGAAATAATTATGATACACTCAAAGCACGAACTGATGGAAAGAATAGTCTCTTGGTTTCTTGCTTACACATTTTTAATTGAGAAAAAAATTTGAGGAAACTTTATTTTCAGTTGTCATCGCTGGAGTGAGTCTTCCCTGAGGTCTCATCTACCTCATTACAGTTACAAGTTATGACAACCAAAGAGACACTGAGAAAGGAGGCCCCGAGAATATAATTATTAACATTTATTTGTACCCATGTCAGTCACCTTGATGGCTTTATAGTTCTTTCTTTAAATTGTTAATGGGATGTCCTGAATATAATTTAAAGTTTGCCCCGATTTTAAATTTTATTTATTTTTTTAGAGACAGGTTCTTGGTGTCACCCAGGCTGGAGTGCAGTGGCACAATCATAGCTCATTGCATCCTTAAACTCCTGGGCTCGAGCAATCCTTTTACCTCAGTTTCCTGAGTAGCTAAGACTATAGGCTTGCACCACCACACCCAGCTAATATTTTTATTTTTATTTTTGTGGAGACAGGGTCTCGCTATGTTGTCCAGGCTGGTCTCAAACTCTTGGCCTCGAGTGATCCTCCCACCTCAGCCTCCCAAAGTGCTGAGATTACAGGCATGAGTCACTGTGCCCAGCTGGCTCAGAGTTTTTAGGGAAGGAGTCTGAAAAGTATTAAGGGCAAATGTAGTTAGTTTGGTGAGTAGAATTTAAAGTTACCTGTGCAGTGTTCTGAAGTCAGCTGTTCTTTTCTGCATTGTTCCACAAGCACATCTTCTTCAGTCCTCCTGAAAGATACGAGGAATTTAAAAATCTTGTTGTTGTTAGATTTGGGTAGTATTGACAGATGATAGCTTAATGACTTAAATGCTCCAAGTGTTAAAGTCCAAACATTGTAGAATATGGTATATGTGGTAAATCATAGTTTATACTTTCTTAAAAATGTAATCATTGGAGCAGATATTTTTGAGGTGACAATTTGTACATTGACACAGATCCTCTTGTAAATAGGCTTAGGGAGATCTCGAAGTTCTGGGTTATGTGACGTTAAGTTTATAAATTTGTACCTCAAGGATGTTAAGACATCCAGAATGCACTACCCCTTAGATACTATGTGAACCTCAAGGAGGCTGTACTCCCAGGATGTTATAGTCTCAGGTTGCTGTGGCCCCAGGATTCTGTAACCCCAAGAATGCTACCCTCTAAGTTTCAGAGCCTTAGACTCACATTATCTGAATAGCAAATTATGGAAAACACATAGATTATTCAATTTGAAGAAGACATGTATAATAAGCTTTGGAGATAATCAGGGATAAATCTCTGACACCTTTTGTGAATCGTGAAGGCCACATAAGTTCCAAAGCAAAGATGTTGAGGAAGGAATGTTCTAGGCAGAGGAATCAGCATAAGAAAATGAGTAGAGGCAGCACTGTGTGTTTTCTGCTGACAAGTCAGAGTTATTTTCCCTGGCTTGTACAGCTTGTTTGGGGGAAACTGAAAAGAAAAGCCTGGATACATGGAATGGTACTAAAGCCTGAATGCCCCTAAAACCCCATCGAGGTACAGCAATTTCCAGAGATAAAATTCAGAAATTGTAATATCCCAGGGACACTCCCAGATTACTGGGAATACAGCATCCTGCTGGTACAGCATCCCAGCTGTCTAATCTAGCCATAGAATTGGGATAGGACTTGCTCATGAGTTCAAAGAAAATAGAGCTGAGAAAACAGGTAGTAAGAGGAAGCATCCAGAAAAAACACCAGAACTAAAACTAAGGTAAATTCTGGGCTGTAAATGTGAAAGAAATAAATAGAGGGAGATAAACCTTATAAAGCAATGTATTAACAAATAGGAAATCTAAACAAGAATGTTAGAATCAGAACTTGGAAAAACTCTGCACTTTAAAGTGGAGATTTTCACTTTTAATGACTCGTGTAGCCATCTTGCACCTTAGAAGGGTGGGTGATGTTGCAGATGCTTTCTCTAGAAAAATTACTGCCTATATTTACTTTCACTGTTAGTATAAACTTCAACCCATGATTTCCAGTTGAGGTAGGAGGCAGGCGGGACTTGACTCTGGATCAAATTGAGGACTGGCAGAAACTGGAAAGAGGCCTCTCGAAAGCACCTCTCCAAAAGACACACTCACTAGCACCATAATAGTTTATCGTTGTTATGGCAACACTCAGAAGTTACCGCCCCCCATTTTCTAGCTAATTCTGAATACCCTGCCCCTTAATTAGCATTAAAAGGTGGTATAAATATGACTGCAAAACTGCCCTTGTGCCACTACTTTCAGCACCCTGCCTGTGGGGTAGCCCTGCTCTGTAAGAGCAATCACAGAGCTGTAACATTGTCACTGCCTAAAAAAAGCCTTTTTTTTTAAAAAAAAAAAAAAAAAAAAAAAAAAGTTTATAAATTTGACACCAGATGATTCTATACTCTAAAGTACTTCTATGGGTGAACATGCAACATTTTAGAGTGTTCATAGCAAATGGTTCTGTTTACAAGATGCTTGTCAAATTTTATGAGAATGATTTGGCCCTTTTGAAGGAATGGGTGAATTTTGGAGACATAGGCAAGTGTATGTACAAACCTCAAGTTAAACGTGTTGAAGACTTATGACTTACATCATTATTTCTGAAATTGTTCTAATTTTTAGGTTTGAGACCACTCAGCATAGGATTGTCATTTAAATTTAGCTCTTCTATCACCTTTCCTGGGCCATTGTTTAAACTGTCAACAAGCCACGCTCTGTGGCTCATACCTGTAATCCCTCCTGCTCGAGGGGCCAAGGCAAGAGGATCATTTGAGCCCAGATGTTCAAAGCTGCAATGCACTATAATGGCACCACTGCACTCCGACATGGGCAACAGAGCGAGACTCTCTATTAAAAAAATATATTTTTGTACACATATATATGTACACACACACACACACTTTTTTAAGAAAAAAAAACCGTTACAGGAATTTCTTAATTTGTCTTCCAGTTTCCCCTCCTAGCTGTTGAGCATATAGTCATCAAAATACTTGTCCTGAGCCCTGTTTCAACTGTGTTACGTCCCTGTCTAGAGTGTGGCTTCAGAGGCTATATATCTGCAATCTGGCATCCTGCTTTCCTAGCCTAAGCTCCCCTCCCTACTTCTCAGGCTGCGGCTCCCATCAGTCTGGACTCCTCACCATTCTCTGGATGCCTACTGCTTTTCCAGCTCTTATCTTGACTCACATTATGCCCCATGGCAAGAATATGCTTTCTTCCCAGGTAATCATCCTTGTAAAACCATTTCTGTCCTTCATTGCCCTGCTCATGAGCCTTTGGGCTTTCTTGACTACGGTAGCTGCAAGTGATCCCTTTTCCCTTTATCTCTCTCTGTCTGCAACCTGGCAATCTCAGCTGGCACTGACCTCAGATTGTTTTATATTTAGTAATTTATATATTTTTGTATCTTTCCAATGAGATTTTAAGCAATGTGTGAAGGTAGTGATTTTGTCTTGTGTGATTCTGAATCCCACCCAGGGCCTAGAGGCAGACATGGAATGAGGAAGAGAACGCTGGACTCCAAAGTCAGGACAATGTGTTTCTAGTCACGTCTTTGACATTAACTGGTCTTGTGACTTTGGATAAGTCACTTATTCTTTTATACCTCAGTGTCTTATAAATGAAAGAATTGACAAGGTCATATGTAGGTGCCTTGATTTAGGTTGGTGCAAAAGTAATGGAGTTTTTGCCATTTTTTTGTTTCTAAAGTAATGGGCAGAACCACAATTACTTTTGCACCAACCTAGTAGTTTTGGCATTATGGCTTCCTCTATAGCATAGCTCCTTGTCGATAGTAGATGCTCAATAAACAATTAATTAATAATGTAGGACCTAATTTTTCATCATGACTATTGCTTACGTTCTCTTGCCTGTAAGATCCCTTTTTTCCTAAGGGAAACCGCAGTGTCTTGTATGTCGCAGGAACATGGTGAGTGCTAGTTCTCGGCCGCCTCCTTTGTTCTTGGTCCTTGCATTGTCCAGTTTTTGGCGTATAAATGTATGCCTCTTTACAGACTGTTTCTCACTAGCTTCCCACCACTTTCTTTCTAGACTAGTAGACACACTGCGTGTAGTCTCCTTAAAACTCTACAGTTACTCAGTTGACTTTTGCATGTAACAAAATCTTGGTCCATTTTATCCTTAAAACATTATAAGGTAAAATCCATTTATTGTATATTATATGGATAGGTATAATGGGAACATACATAGTCAAACTCATGTCTTTATATAATATGTTCATCATATAGAATGCAATTTAGATCTTTTTCCTTAAAATGGTTAATTTTTTTTCCTCCTCAGAGTGGTTAAGAAAGTGGCTCAATACATGGCTGATGTATTGGAAGATAGTAAAGACAAAGTTCAAGAGAATCTGTTGGCTAATGGAGGTAAGATAATGCTCATGATTGATCATTATTAACTCATATAAAGTGAATAAGCTACAGAAACAAAAAGTAATGTAAAAAAGTCTATAGAAAAGGACACTAAATACAATAGAAAGCCATTAAAGTACAATTATCATTACTGAATTTGGTGATACTTCCAGGTACATCCTGTTCCCTGAAACATAATCTAGTAGAAGACAGTCTTACATAATATATAATATGGCTTATGATATGATGCCAAGTCCCCTGCAAGAGCAGTATTGTAAAGATTTGCCTTAGTTCTTTCCAGGATCTATTTGTTCACTCATTTACAAGTTTCCAAGTTGTGTATCTCAGCATTGTTCCAGTTGTATACCTGCTGTCTTATGTAGGTTTTTGTATTTCATAGTATATAGCTATTAAAGCCTTAGAACGGAAATTATTAGTTTTATTGCAGAATAGTGCCTCCCCCCAATATGATTTTGGCATTTCTTTACTTAATACCCATAAAATAGCTTACTTACTTCTCTGTAGATAGAAGCCAGTATTTATATAGAGTTTGCTCTATGTAGTAATGAGTTTATAAAGATGATTCTGACCCCATTGTTTTCACTTGTACTTGCATTTCTTATTTTCTTATGAAATGTCATTTTAGCATTTTACTTCATTTAAAATTAAACCCATCTTTAGTGATATGTCATTATAATAGGAAATAATGAGCTGGGCATGGTGGCTCACGCCTGTAATCCCAGCATATTGGGAGGCTGTGGCAGGAGGATCGCTTGAGTGCAGGAGTTCAAGACAAGCCTGGGCAACGTAGGGAGAGCCTGTCTCTAAAAAACCCAAACAAAAAGAAAGAAAGAAAAAGAAAAAAATTACCTGGATGTAGTGGCGTGTGCCCATAGTCTCAGCTAGTCAGGAGGTTGAGGAGAGGGGATTGCTTGAGCTTAGGAGTTCAAGGCTGCAGTGAGCTATGATTGTACCTCTGTACTCTAGCCTGGGTGACAGAGCAAGACCCTGTCTCTTAAAAAAAAAAAAAAAAAAAAAGGAAATAACGCTTTCCTTTCATTCTCTATGGGATCGCCTACTCTGATAAGGTTACTATATTTTAAATCCAGTGTTCCTGAAATCTCATTTCTTCTTGCAAATAATAGCTGCTCAATAAATATTTAATCAGTTAAAAATGTAGTAACTTATTCTTGCTCTTTGTTATCAAAGTAATTCTGATCTCATTGTTTACTGTGTCTGTTAATTTGTGTTTTGAGAAAGAACAGAAGGTAAGTTAGATATTAATAAGTTAATTTGTGTTGTCTTTACTGATCTTCTATGTATTTTTATGAACTAGGGCAGTCAGTCTAGTAGGTGGAATGGTGGTTGACCAAGAGGGCAGTGCATCTAGATAGAGTTGCTTTCGGAAATACCATCTGTGTTGTTGACTCACTGGTATTACGTAAGGAGATATTGAGAAGAGAAAGGTATTTTTATATGAATTACTTTTGTCAGTGAGTGCTGCCGTAATTGCCATTTGGTTTCTCTGTCCTTGATCCCGTTAGAGGTGAAGTCACTTTGATTACTAAACTTCCAAGGAATAAGTTGTTGAGTATTTTTTTAGCTCTACATGTTTTATTCTTGCCATTTGAAAGTGAAAGGGTCCATGTTTTGAAAATTGTTAAAATGTGAACTCCTGGAAACAGTCATCACATGGTTTTAACAGACAAGTTTATTTTCAGTTTGCTTGGGTAAGTTGTCAAAGAAAGAACATACTTTTGTGAAATTCTACTTATCGAGGAGGCAATTTGAAGTAGTTTCTTAATCTTTGTGTGTCTCTCCTACATATGAAGCATATTAGGAATATGTACATATTTCATTTTTAAAGTAATCAAATTAGAAGGAGCATCTTAATTTGTATTAAATTTTGATTAAGAAGAAGAGATTACAAGGTAGAAATTTTGATTAATCCATGTTACTTAATATAGTTCACATTTAATCCGGATTCTTCAGAAATGACATCTTTGCTGATTTCCTCAATGCCGATTTCAGCGTTAAAATATATTACTGTATAAAAAACTGAACAATTCTGTTGCTTCTCTTCAGTAATTAGTTTATTCCCTTATTTCAGTGGACTTGGTTACTTATATAACAAGGTTCCAGTGGGACATGGCCAAATATCCAATCAAGCAGTCCCTGAAAAATATTTCTGAAATAATTGCCAAGGTAAGATAATACTTGAGACAAGTAGGACACATTGATTTATAGTGGCTTTGCTTATTTTATAATTTCACTATGAAATACTTTTTAGGTTTTGATAAGGCAGCTTAGTTATATGTCACAGATAGAGGGTATCCTTACTACAACTTTAGACATTAAAAGGTGTTAAAAGTATAACACTTTCATGTGTAGATTATCTAAGTTGTATACTTAGTTATGTAATTAACTTGAATATTACATCAACAGTGTTTAAGAAAGTGTGAAAATTCTGTATTATTTATACAAATTTTAAGGGTACCTGAGATTGTGTAGAAAAGGAAATTGGAGTCTATTAAGATTTCTTAGTCATTCAGGTAGGTGATAGTGGTCACTGAAGTATGTTTGTGTGCATAGTGTACTTGTTCAAACATTAAACCCTATGGATTCTCTGACCCCTTCCGACTATTTAGTTTTGATCCTCTGCCTGGAAAAATTCCCCTATTCATGTGCCACATAATTTTATGTAGTTTCAGTGAGTACATGGACCTTGAAGCCGATGCATGAACTCACCAAGAGCTCCTTTTATATTGAGAAATCCTTGAACTTGAGAAGAAATGTAAAAGTCTGTTTTTTCCCCCAAGATCTGTTTGTGGAATAAAAGTCTTAACAGTAACTATAATGAGACAAATAGACAAGGACCTGTTAATTGTTTGCCAGCATTCTTATTGACCTGGCTGAGGCAAGAAGTGTAGTTTAAATTATTGGACAGACTTTCCTTTGCTCCCAATAACTTTAGTTGTACAGTGTGTTACATAGTTAAATGTAAATAAATAGACTATCAAAGATTTCAACTAAAGTTATCATATAATTTGATGACTATAGTTTAAGAAACTATTATTTACATTATTTGATAATATAAAGTGGTGTTCTTACTGTGACTGAGCCTTGTTTTCTGGATCCTTAAGGATTAGATCGTTTGCTCCCTGATGCTGCTGTAGATAGGGAAGCAGGCTTAGAGACGTGAAGTGACTTACCCTCATGCTACACAGCTAATAATGCTAGAACTGTGTTAAAGTCAGTTCTTTAAATATTGTTTACTTCACATTTTCTCCCTATGTAGTTAGTTTAGTATTCATTTGAAAAAGCAGCTTTTGTAACATTTATGAATAGATGCAACTATAATTTTAATTTCATAGAAAAATATTCTATGTAATAGTGATGTTTGCAATAATTAAAAGTCTTCATGTAATTTAGTTTATTTTGGAAAATATCCTTCAGTCTTGTGAATTGAAGCCTTGTAATTAGTAATCTCCAAACCCAGTAGCCTAGATTCCATTTCCATGGTTTAAGAAGTAATGTAATAATAATTAAAATATGTGTGGACTAAAACATTATTTTTAGTAGAAAAGATTTATGTGGAAATTATATTAAAAATGAAGTAGACTGTTTTTTAAATGATCTCCTAAAGTCATGCTTTTAAAATAATAGAATATTCTTACACTAGAAACTAGTGAGTTTTTTTGTAGAAGTTAAAGTTTAGCTACTTTGTTAGTATTACTAGAGGCAGATTTAGGAAAATTTTGTCTATTTTTCTTCTTTTTTTTCGAAGGGAGTAACTCAGATTGATAATGACCTGAAATCTCGAGCATCTGCATACAATAACCTGAAAGGAAATCTTCAGAATTTGGAACGAAAGAATGCGTAAGCAGATCAAGTATATTTGAGTATTAAGAACTCAGGAAGCACACTAGCATACACCGAAGGAGATATTTTTGGGATTTAGTTAGTTTCAGTTTATGTTGTTTCTGTAATCAAAATGGTATTTCTTTTACTTCATGGAGAAAAGCTCACTAAGATAAGTTTATAGAATTCAGACTAGTCAAAACAGATGTAAGGCTGATTTATTATACTTGTTTTATAAATAATACTTGTGAACTGGGTCCTGGCTTATTCCTTTATCCGTTTGATATTTCACTGAAAAATAGTCTAAAATTAATTGTTTTAAATGAAATCATAGTTTAACTGCATAGTAATTACCTATCGCTTAACTATAGAATAATCCTTTTATGATGTAACAATCATTCTCTTATCTGTTTTCAGAGTTTAGGTTTTTCACTCATTAGGTTTTTAAAAACAGGACTGAATTGTTTTGGTTGATCCCCTCATACTATGACTACTACAAGTGCAGCTTTAAGCATGAAAGTATTCAAGTTGTGCCTTCATATCTTAGAGGGAAAGTTGATTGGATACTATGAGTGATACAAACAGGGCAAGACATATTTATTATAGCAAAGTGATTACTGGAAGGCAAATGAAGACTGATTTGAAAGAGTTAATTATTGGGTTAGCTACCAAAATTGCCTGGTATCAAATAATACCTAAGTGAGGGAAGAACACTGAAGGTGTTGTGCTTAGATGACATAATTTCATAATTATATGGTAGAATAGACTTTAATTGATATCTAATGAGTAGATAGCACTTTTCCAGTCAAGGTATTATATATGTAGGCAAGAGAAGAGCTGAGTTACAATAATTAAAGCAAACACAAAACACTAGAGGCAAATTGTGATAGAAGATATTTCCTTGGTTGCCAGGGTAGGATATATTCAGCTAAATGATGACTCCTTACAAAGTAAAACTCTTAACTAAGACTAATCCCTCTCAATGTATATATAGTATATGTGAAAATGATTAGCCTGCTGTTTCTTTACTTGTGTTACAGAAGCACATAATTATCAGCCTAATGATTTTTTTTTTTAATTCCTCAGAGGAAGTTTGCTAACTAGAAGTCTAGCAGAAATTGTGAAGAAGGATGACTTTGTTCTTGATTCAGAGTATCTCGTCACATTACTGGTAGTAGTTCCCAAGTAAGTCTTTCTATTACAAAAGGTTTTACTTGTTAAAATACAAGAAAAATGTTAGTATCTAGTATTGTAGTTTGAAGTTTTCCATAAAATCCAAGCGTAAAAGGAATATAACCTTGCCATTCATTCAGTCAATCAGCATTTGCTCATGTGGCACATAAAGTAGAAATTAGATCATAACCTAGCAATGGAGACTTCAATTATAAATTGAGTTTCCAAATCAAATTTAGCAGCTTGGTAGATTTGGCTCATTCAAACATTAAGTAATGCTAAATTATTGATTGTTTAACAAATACAGATTTTAGATTTCTCAAAATAGGAAGGTCTTTGCATTTTTTCCCAAAAAATTCTTTATGACTGGTTAGGATGAATTAAGCACTGTAAGACACAAAGAATGGATTAGAGCAGAGATTAGCAATTTTTTTTTCTATAAAGGGCTAGATAGTAAGTATTGTAGGCTTTGTAAACAATGTGATCTCTGTCACAACTACTCCACTGTGTCAACTTTGTGGTTATAGCTTAAGTTGCCATAGATGATATATAAACGAATGGATGTGGCTGTTTGAATAAAACTTTATTTACAAAACAGGCTTGGCTATGCGCATAGTTTGCTAACCACTGGACTAGACAACCTTTGATATCTCCTTAGGATTAGGCTTTCTGTGTTATTTAATATTTGATCATAGTTAATCTTGAATGAAATGAAGTGAAACCTTTGGGTACTTGTAGGAAGACCTGGACTCTGTGCATGTCTGTATAGCACTATTAATGGTTTCACTTTTGACTTACACTGAAGTCTTGCTATCAGGGAATGTTTGGGGGATCCGAACTCAGGTGGGACGTTTGGGTCTTTTTCAGAGTATCATTGCATGAAGACTTCCTTGCTGTGCTCTGCATTTTTATCTGGTTCAGAGATTGGGAGTACTAGAAAATGATGCCTCCGTGGAATTTGCAGTGGCTACAATATTGTCTCAGTTCTGCATTTTTTCCCCTTTATTGCAGTATGCTACCTTTTGGATTTTTCTTTGCAGAGGGAGAAGGCCTTAAATCTGAGGATTTCACTCCAGAAGTTTTATTTTGTGTTCTAGTTACATAACTCCCCTCTGCTACACTGAAACACTGATTATTTATAACAAATTCTATGTATCTGTGCTTTTTTATACTATGTAGGAAAATAACTTTTGCCCAGATAAAATATTTGACTCATTCAACCTTTATTTAAAACTCGAGGTCAAAACCAGAAATTTTTATGGTTTTCTGTACCTTGTAATTGAAACATAGGACCTAAGACATCTTACATGATGAATTATTCTCTATCCTGGCCTATAAACACTATAATTATTTGTTTTCAATCTCAAACATAGTTGTCTCTCCCCACACCCCGGGAAGCCAGTGGCCTCTAGAGGTGGTTGTTGCACAATACTTTGTGGCAACATAGTTTACTGTCACTTCATTTACTTACTACCTCATGGTACTCTGTGCTTTCCATAAATACAGTTTTTTTCAGTCCTTCATAACTGCCACTGAGCAGGAGTGATAGTGATTTTAGCATGACCATTTTTTAAAAATGAGGCACTATATGTATGAACTATGCAGCTTGAAAATAATTTACAATCTATACTGTGCTTTACTTCCTTGTCAAACGTAGTTCTAGGATGTGCCTCTTTTACAATAGTTACTGGAGTAGGGTGGTGATCTGTATTTCTGCATTACTCAGTGTATTGGAAATTCATTCTCAGTAGGAAACCTGAATTTTTTTTTGTTACATAGAGTTGGAGTATACTTGCTATAGCCAGATTTCCTATTTGTCACATAATTTTTTCTCTTCCTTGATATGGCAGGAAATAGGACTTGTTTTTCTTTTCCAATGTGTATTGTACCTTTCCTGCAGGTTAAACCACAATGACTGGATTAAGCAGTATGAAACACTAGCCGAAATGGTAGTTCCAAGGTCTAGCAAGTAAGTAGAAGTTTTTGTAAAACCATTTGGTTCCTAGAATTCCTTTCAGAGTTTGGATGTTGGCTGAGGAAATATGTTTGCAGTCTTGCTTTTGTGATAAATTAACCTCATGAGTGAGTTCTGTGAACTCTAGTTGTAATAATTTTAGACCTAGAAGGGACTTGGCACAGTCTGTTTGACAGCCTCCTGTTTATAGACTTAGAAGTTTGAGGCCGGTGAGGTATTAATAGTTTGCCCAGGGTCACACATCTCGTTTGTGGCAGGGCTAGAACTAGAACCTAGGTGTCTGGTGTGGTACTTTTTCTGCCTCACTGTGCTGCCTTTTGAAAATTATTTATTCACTATTACATACCTACTATGTGTCTATAATTCCTCATTTTGTTTGGCAAAGGAAGTGTACCAGAATGGCTACTGGACTGCTGTATTGATCTCCAGATGTTCACCATCACTTTGAGCTTAGATTTTACCCAATCTGTATGTTCCTTTTATTTAAAAAACAAACCTGTTTTTATTAAACACTTTTTAAATTTATAGATTTAACATGCATTGCCTAATTTGAAATTTACAAGTCTGTGAAGAAGCATGGACAGGTATTACTCTTATTCTCATGGAAGAAGAAGTTAAAATGCTTAAATAGTTCCCTGAGGCATATGGCTGTGTAAAGCGTCCAATGGCAGAGTTAGGGCTGGAACTCACATCTTTTAGCTCCAGGTCCTGTACCCTTTTTACACTATTCCATGTCATTTTTCCATGTTCTGCCATTGCCACACTAGATATTCTTTGAGAAAATATAAATACAGTGTATCTCCACCCATTCTTTGAAAAAATATAAATACAGTGTATCTCCACCCCAAAGGATTCTTACAGATACATATATGCTTCAAGGGGAGGCAGCAGGGTGAAAGATATAGGAGGTAGTCAAGAAGTGGAATTAGTAAGGTCAGGCCCATGAAATATTTTCTTTTCCAGTTTCATTGTGTCATGTGGGAAGTAGCTTAGTATAATGGAAAGAGTCCTGGACCCAGGGATCTGAGTTCTATTGCTGGTTCTATCACTGGTAGAATCTGTCACTCGTAGGGTCTGTCAGCGGTAGGGTTGTGACTTCAGGTTGTCCAGGTTCTTGGTGTTTTAAACAAAGAATTGGACAAAATGCCCAGCAAAGCAAAATAAGAATGAAGCAACAAAAGAACAAAAGCAGGGATTTATTAAAAATGGAAGAAAGTACACTCCACAGTGTAAGAGCGAACCCGAGCAGTGGCTCAAGTCCGGATACAGAATCTTCTTGGGTCTGGATAACTCCTACAAGTTTCCCATTGGCCACTTCATGCTCACCTCATGTAAATGAAGTGGTAGCCTGCAGTCAGTCTCATTGGTTGCAGAAAGCAGCCAACCAGAGGCTGAAGTGAAGTTACAAAGGTCACACTCCTGTGCTTTCTGCAACCAATCAGAAGCTAGGGTGGAGGTAACAAAGTTATACTTCTCTGCAAATGAAGACTTGGCCTGGAATCAGTCTGATTTGTTGCAGACAGCGAATTTCCCATCTGCCATGCTGGAAAGGTCAAAAGAAGTAGCCTCTGGTCCTTTTGTTACTTAGGCATGGAAAGTTAGGGTTTTCCTTTCAATTTAGTTCTAGGAAATCGGGGTGAAACAACCTTAGGTTCCCTGCCTCCAGACCCTATTCTCCTGCCTCAGTTCTGCTACCAACTTGCTGTGTAACCTGGGGTAAGTCTTTTAACTTCTCTGGCCTCATTTTCTTTGTCTATAAATGAGCATAGCCCCTTCCTTGTATATATTTTGAAGATATTTTAAGGCTTGATGAAGTATTCAAAATACAAGATAATGTTACTGTATTTTCACAAATGTTGATCTTTTAGGAACTGAACAACAAACTTGTGCTCATTGTGAATTTTTTTTTTTTTTTCTTTTGGGGGAATACCTTCATTCTTCACATGGTAACCTGAAGACTACAGTTATGTCTTCATATTAGTGTCTCACTTAGGCTGTTGATACTGACAGATCTGTAGGGCATTAGAGCCATAGAGATTGACTCTGTGTCTAGGAGGCAGGTGGAGGAGGAGAATGAGGACCCGGTGCACACAGAATGTCCTCCAGAGGTGGACATACGCCAACCCAGATGTCCAGGGGGATGGTGTGTAGGCTCATTAAGTAAGCTCAGATTTACTCTGATAGAAGGACTTTAAAAATATTCCATCAGAGATTTAGATCTTTGGACAGTCACTTTAGTAGTTTAAAGGGCAAATTTCAGGCAGGGAACAGTTTAATGCAGTCAAGACTTGTTTGCAAATGACTTGTTTTTTATTTTTTTTTTTTATTTTTTGAGACGGAGTCTCGCTCTGTCGCCCAGGCTGGAGTGCAGTGGCCGGATCTCAGCTCACTGCAAGCTCCGCCTCCCGGGTTTACGCCATTCTCCTGCCTCAGCCTCCCGAGTAGCTGGGACTACAGGCGCCCGCCACCGCGCCCGGCTAGTTTTTCGTATTTTCAGTAGAGACGGGGTTTCACCGTGTTAGCCAGGATGGTCTCGATCTCCTGACCTCGTGATCCGCCCGTCTCGGCCTCCCAAAGTGCTGGGATTACAGGCTTGAGCCACCGCGCCCGGCCTGCAAATGACTTGTAAGTGCACACTAATCTTCTGAGAGCTCCCAGCCTTTCCTTGCTCAGTGAAAACATCTGTTCTACCTATTTCTCAGTTCAAAGTACATTTGGAATCACTGACTCAAAAACTTACCTGTTTAAATTTAGTCAGAGACCACATAGCACTAGCTCAAATAGCACCATTAAGAGTATGTGCAAGGCCGGGCGCGGTGGCTCAAGCCTGTAATCCCAGCACTTTGGGAGGCCGAGGTGGGTGGATCACGAGGTCAGGAGATCGAGACCATCCTGGCTAACATGGTGAAACCCCGTCTCTACTAAAAATACAAAAAAAAACCTAGCCGGGCGTGGTGGCGGGCGCCTGTAGTCCCAGCTACTCGGAGGCTGAGGCAGGAGAATGGCGTGAACCTGGGAGGCGGAGCTTGCAGTGAGCCGAGATCGCGCCACTGCACTCCAGCCTGGGTGACACAGCCTGAGACTCTGTCTCAAAAAAAAAAAAAAAAAAAAAAAAAGAGTATGTGCAGTTAATGTAGGGGCAAATAGGCTTTTTTGAGTGAGCCTGGAATTTTGTCTGCCATTTAGGAAAGATCTCTATGACCTGATGCTGAATTTTTGGTTTATCACACCCAGCATTTCTGAGTAATTACTATGAGCTAGTCATTGTTCTATGTGCTTTACACAAGTTAGTTAATTATGGTAGTAACATTACTTTTTGGCATGATAACTTGAGTGATTATTGTTGGGAGTAGTGAAGATGAAAGTGGAATTCTGAGGTAGAATCGATTGAAAAATATTCACTCTAATATCCAATCTAGTATTTTTCAATCTGTTATTCTAACTGTCCTCAAACCTGAAAGAATTTTAAAATTCACAAAATATAACTATTTGTAAAATGTTCTACAAAGATTGGACAGTTTTGAAATACTACTATTACTGTGAGGCTAAATGCAGCAATGTGTATAAATGCCATGTCAAGGCTGTGGACAAAGAAGTGGAGGCTGGGTTGCTGTTCTGCTTTTTTTTTTTGTAGAAACACTGTTCAGAAAGAGGTGCTTTTCACTTGTCCTTTCAGAATTACCACTTTCCTTTTTTTAAATTTTTTTATTTTTTGTCTACTTTTGCTTATTAAAATAGTCTGATTGAGTCAGATCACTGGTTAACTTTTGCCTTTTCTCTGTCATTGGAAGCAACATCACAAACTCATGGGTGCTTCACAGATGTTTTTGTTGAGAGATCTGAAGTCCCCAGTGAAGCAGAACAGCCTAGCTAAGAAGTGCAGAAAAAAATGATACTGGCCACTGTCCAGGAGTTTCTCTATGTTTCAGAGTTTCTGAGGGAGATGGTCTGTTCTCCTGTCAGTATCACTTCAACCACAGCCATGGCTCTAACTTCAACTGCAGTTTTCGGACTCCTAAATCTTTATCTGTGGCCAGCTTTCCCCCTACCTGCAAACTCACATACCTGGGTTCCTACTGGACCACTCCATGTGGTATTTCCTAGGTAACTGACACCCCAATCTCAGACTCAAACTCTCTCGTTGCCTTGAAGTATATGGCAGCAACAGCTGCCCAGTGATCCAAACCGCAAGTGTGATAGTCATTTTGGAATCTTCCTTCACCCTTGCACCCCAGCTCCCCAACAGACCCCCCTGCCTGCATTAGTCTAATCAGTTGTGGCATTTCCACCTTCCATAGTATTTGGTTGAACCATTAAAAATTGCTGTTTTGTAGGTCAAAAAATGGTCAAATATCCACAATTTCACATGGTTAAATCTACTCTCCCCACTCCCCCAAGACCCACTGCCACTGCTCCAGCTCTGACTCCCTCATCCCTTGCCTGGACCATGGTAATTGACCCTAGCTGGTCTCCTTTTCTCCGGTATTTTCTCTTCTCATCAGTCCTCCACGTTGCTGCTGTTTTCATCTTTGTGACATACAAATGTGTTACTTTCCTGTCTAAAACCCTGCTTATCCCTTCCTATTTTGACTGCCTGCACTCAACACACACACACACACACACACACACACACACACACACCCCCTTCTTGTACCCTTATATGTATATATATATGGTTTTTCTTTTCTTTTTTTTTTTTGAGACACAGTCTCTCTGTCACCCAGGCTGGAGTGCAGAGGCGTGATCTCGGCTCACCGCAACCTCTGCCTCCCAGATTCAAGTGAGTCTCCTTCCTCAGCTTCCCAAGTAGCTGGGATGTGCTACCACACTCAGCTAATTTTTATATTTTTAGTAGAGATGAGGTTTCACTATGTTGGCCAGGCTGGTCTCGAACTCCTGACCTCAAGTGGTCTGCCTGCCTTGGCCTCCGAAAGTGCTGGGATTACAGGCATGAGCTACCATGCTGAGCCCCAGTTATACATACTTCTTGCAATTCCTCAAATGCACCATGCTATTCCACATCTGTATTCATTTGCATATGGGGTTCTGTCTGGAACGTTATTCTCTTTTTTGCCTTTCTTTCAAACTTCCACCTGGTATCACCTCTTTGGTGAAACTCCTTTGACTCCCCTCAGATAAAGTAACTAATTCCCCAGTGTATCATGTATATTTTCTGTTGCAGCACTTACAACTCTGTATTGCAGTTACCTGTTTATGCCTGTTTCCTTTACTAAACCCATACCTGGAGATCAGGAAATGCTGTCTTAGTTTTATAGTAATGTCTAGCAAGCACTTGCATTACAGAGTCTTAGTACATGTTAAATGACTACAAGTCCATTATAGTAAGGACTCGTGGTTTATTTTTTTATACAGTTTTTAAGAAATACCTTTCCCTAGGGGAAAGAGAAAAAGCAAGTGGCTTTTATTTATTTTTCATAATAAGGTGGCAGAGTAGGATTTAGTTATAAGGTGAGATGGAAGTTTTATCTTGGCTTTTATCACCATCAGGACTTTGAGTAAGCCATAGGAATTTGCTGTGTCCCAGATCTCTGCACAATAGCTAGGAACCTGTTTAATAGGTAACCTGCTCATTGACACAGGGCCATGTCAAGCACCAAATGCTTTTGGAAGGGTCTTCAAAACAGCAAAGTGTTGGATACTAAAAGATTAGTATGCTAATGGTGAAGCATTATTTGTGGCTCTGAAATAGCCTGCAAGTTAGATTTAGATTTGTTTTGATCTCAAGCAGTTCACACATCACTGAGTAAATCTTGGCAAAGCAGAAGATCCTTAAACGGCTTTTTTAATCGAGCTCTGTCCACTTGGTAGCTGCCCTTCATTGGGTTTGATGGATACCAGGAGCAAGAACTAAGGGTAATCATTTTGAGAAGATACAGTCTAACAGGAGGTTTCAGTGTTCTAAATCCAGAGTACTTGCGTTTTCTCTGCGTGTCAGAAATGACAGTGATCAGTACTCCCAGAGCTGTCTGCTGGCCATTCGCTAGGGAGGTGCCCCTGCTGGCTGGCTGACCAGAAGTGGGGTAGATTTAGTACTTAAAACCATCCTGTGATTAAACACTGTAGTTGCCTCCTGAATTTACTTGGCTAACCAGGTGGTTCTTAGGCTTCAGGAAAAACTACACTTGCTTTAAAAATTTTTTTAATACAGTATCTTTAAATTCCCCAGCATTCCTCCATTTTGTAAAATTTACTTTTTCTGATTTCAGAAGTACCACATTGTAAGTAAAAACTAAACATTAAAAAACAAAGAAAACAGCCAACAAAAGGGCACGGGGCCCTTTTGGTAGTGAGGGATATGTTTATCGTCTAGATTGTGGTGATGGTTTCATGGGTATATGCGTATGTCCACACTTCAGATTATAGACATTAAATGCGTACAGTTTTCTGTATAACGATTATATCTCAGTAAAGCTGTTTAAAAAACACTAAACATTAGAAGACCTCCAATATGTGAAAGATAGAAAGGAGAAGAGACTCCTCTCAGTAACATTCCCTGCCCCAAGGTTATCCCTGTGGAACAGCTGCCCGTGCAGCCTCGTGGACCTCGCGTAAGGACTTCTATACAGGAGGCACTGTAGGTAAATTCTGAAAGCCAAATTTGGGCCATACTATCACAAGCGATACCATTCCCATTTCAAACAGTGGACTTTCACCCAAAGTATTACAGATTTAAATGACCATTAAAATTTCCTGGCAGTTGTGTCTAGAAAGGTCTTTCCAGTGATGTCCATGGAGCTGTGACTGAATGGAAGTTGTGACCTCACTGGGACCTTCTGAAGCCTAAAATGGAGCCATGGGATGCATACAAGCACATTTATTCAGAGATTATTTAGACAGTTGTGTTCATCAGGTTTTTGGTTTTTTTTTTTTTTTTTTTTTTTTTGACAGTCTCACTCTGTCACCCAGGCTGGAGTGCAGTGGCACAATCTTGGCTCACTTAGCCTCAACCTCCCCAGCTTCAGTGATCCTCCCACCTCAGCCTCCTGAGTAGCTAGGACTACAGGCGTGCACTGTCAAACCTGGCTAGGTTTTGTATTTTTGTACAGACACAGTCTTGCCATGTTGCCCAGGCTGGTCTCAAAGTCCTGAACTCAAGCAATCACCCACCTCAGCCTCCCAAAGTGTTGGGATTACAGGCATGAGCCACTGCACCTGGCCTGTCAGTTTTTGATTGAGAGATGTCATGGGAGCAAAGGAAAGATCCAAGGTTTGATGTACTGGCAATGCAGAGAGGCTAGGCTGGGCCTCAGTGGGGCTGAGTTGGCCTGGAGAAAGGAAGAAAGAATTAGGTTTCCAGAAAAGAAAAGTGTGCTTATCAAGGAGACACTGGAAACAAAGCAGCCTGGCGCTAATGTTGATTGAAAAGTGTGGTTCTTAGTGTTTGGATACTTTACTGGAGTTAATGTCTAATTTTGTTGGTTAGTAAGAAAAAAAGTATCATTAGCAAAATAAATCATAAACATTCAGTGTATTCAGTGTTTGAGGCAATCCAGTTTGAAAAGCTTTGAGGTAATTTGGGAAGGGCTATTATACCCTACTTTTCTCTTCCACCTGTTTCTGAATTTTGCCCTTAATATGAAAGACAGCAATACGTATAAATCTTTAAATGGACTTCTTTTATTTTTTTTCCATAGTGTTCTTTCAGAGGACCAAGACAGTTACCTGTGTAATGTCACCTTGTTTAGGAAGGCAGTTGATGACTTCAGACACAAAGCCAGGGAAAACAAGTAAGATGATTATTTTTGTGTGTATTTACTTTGTTAGATCAATTGTATACAACATGAACAATTTTGTTTTTTCCCCCCAAATTTAGATTCATTGTTCGTGACTTCCAGTATAACGAAGAGGAGATGAAAGCAGATAAAGAAGAAATGAACAGGCTTTCTACTGATAAGAAAAAACAATTTGTATGTGTTTTAAATATTTAGTATTATCAACATTAAGCAGAAGAAAAAGTGGTATTACTTTCCTTTGATTTAAAAGAAAGTAAAAATCTGCTTTGGTTTTAAGACATTTGATTTTAGTGTTTTTTTTTTTTAATTGAATAATTAGAATGAATTTCCTCTAAAGCTTAACTATTCTAGAGATAACTATTCTATTTCTAAGAAAGCTTTCTTCTAAAGCTTACATCTGTCTTAGATCGAATAGAATAGTTACCTTAAAATACATACTTAAATTACTCCACCTAAATCCATATCAGATATTAATTTTAAATGCAGTATTCTGGTTAACGTCCTTGTAGGTGAAGGGAGATTTTAGTTAAGTAACAAAGTTCTTTTCAGTAAGACTTTTTACTTTCTTGAGGCAGATTTGTTCAATGCCTCAGTCTTTTATTGAAGCAATTTGTATTGAAATTATTGGAGAATTGGTGTGTTCTAGGTGTAATGGGAAACAGGTGGAATTGTGAAAATGAAAGATGGTGTTAACTTTCTTGCCATCTTCAAGTGTGGGATTACTGTGAAGACTAAAAGCTTGTTTGGAAAGGGAAACATGAGTGAAAATGTGTTTCTCTTAATAATGTGAGAGGAAATGAAGGGATATACTGAAAATTCTTTCCAGGTACTTTATAAGCCATATCAACTAGGAGGAAACTAATTCCTCCAAGTAATGTCCAAAATAACCAGCTTTTTAGGGAAAACCCAAAATCCTTTTATAGAATAGATATTTTGACCAAAGATTTCCACTTTGTTTTGCTATCCTTTTTGCTTTAATTAATTGGTTGGTACATCCAAATGAGCCTAATAATGTTATCCAAGTAAGTGTTAGCTGAATTGTTAATGTATGTCTTTTAAGTATCGAGAGAGAAGGTATTTAAAATCCGCTTAATCGTACTAAATATATGAAGTTTAAAAAGAACTTACACTACATAATTTAGAATGTAAAGAGATTTTAGATGTCTAGACCAACTCCCTTTTTTACAGATGGGAAAACTAAGAGCTAGGGCTGTTAAATGACTTGCCTACATAACTGTTTATCTTTGTTATGAAGTTGTTTGTAAGTTGAATTTTATTTTACATGTATTAAATATTTTAGAGTATCGTGTAGTAAATTCAGATCTTTGTATTTTGATTTTCAAACCTAAGGCATTTCTATATTTTGTACTGATTTAACTACTTTTATTAAAATATATACCTTTTTCTGTGTTAGTGAATTGGTTCAATGCATTTTAGCATCTGTTGAGATCACTCAGTAGTGGCTAACCTTTTAATCTAATTTAAGGTAAAATATCTGAGATAATGAGAATGATAGTGAAACATGTAGAAAGTGAATTATGTGACTTAAGTCTTCTATAGATTCCTAATATGTAGTCACTTAAAAAAATTTATCTAATTGCTATTTCTAAGACCAAATTTGTGGTAATTTTTTTTTTTCTTTTTATAGGGACCACTTGTGCGGTGGCTGAAAGTGAATTTTAGTGAAGCATTTATTGCATGGATTCATGTGAAAGCGTTACGGGTTTTTGTTGAGTCTGTTTTAAGGTAAAGAAAGTTAATTGTCAAACTTGGAACTGAAGAGTTCATAGATGCCTTACATTGGACCTCTTTATTATAACAGAGTCCAGCAATAGGAAATTGATTTGGAGAAAGCAAAGGGCCAATCATGAGACAGAGGTTGTCAGTATCATCATACAGCTTATACAATGCGTATTAGTCTTGTTCTTTAGCACCAAGTTTAGAAAAAGAGATTTATGCTGCCATACCCTCAGGTTCTTTTTCTTGTGTAGGTACTTAAAAGTAGATTAAATATTAACCAATATTTGTTTAAAAGGAAGATCTTTCAAATGTTTTATATGTCATTGGACACATAGTATGCTGATGACTTATTGGAATCATTTCATATTAACCTAAAGTATTTTTATATTTTGAGATACTTAAAACATCACATTCTGATCCAATGTATGGGTTGCTCATATTAGAAATAGTTCTTAAAAACCCAGAACCTTGGCCGGGCACAGTGGCTCACGCCTGTAATCCCAGCACTTTGGGAGGCTGAGGAGGGCAGATGACGAGGTCAGGAGATTGAGACCATCCTGGCTAACACGGTGAAACCCCGTCTCTACTAAAAATATAAAAAAATTAGCCAGGTGTGGTGTCAGGCACCTGTAGTGCCAGTTACTTGGGAGGCTGAGGCAGAGAATCACTTGAACCCAGGAGGTGGAGGTTGCAGTGAGCCGAGATTGCACCACTGCATTATTGCACCACCGCACTCCAGCCTGGGCAACAGAGTGAGACTCCGTCTGAAAAAACAAAGAAAAACACCCCAAAACTTATGTGTAACTATGCTCACTATTTTTAAATTTTTTCAAATTTTCAAAGTAGATGTGGGTAACCTCATGTTATTACCATAAAAGTATCTGCTGACCTTACTTATTATTACTTCCTGAGGATATTCATATATTACCTTACAAATTGAATGGTAAGCCGGGTGCAGTGGCTCACGCCTGTAATCCCAGCACTTTGGGAGGCCAAGGTGGGCGGATCATGAGGTCAAGAGATTGAGACCATGCTGGCTAACATGGTGAAACCTCGTCTCTACTAAAAATACAAAAATTAGCTGGGCGTGGTGGTGCGTGCCTGTAATCCCAGCTACTCGGGAGGCTGAGGCAGGAGAATGGCTTGAACCCAGGAGGTGGAGATTGCAGTGAGCCAAGATTGCACCACTGCACTCCAGCCTGGCGATAGTGAGAATCCGTCTCAAAAGAAAAAAAAAATGGAATGGTAATTGAAGTAATTCCTAGCAATTGGCTTAGAGATTTCTAGTGGACAGTGAGTACCAAAGTTTTACATTTCTGTTTATATTAAAGTTTTTTGTGTATATTAGTTTCAGTTTCTATATATATTAGTTGAACTTGTAAAAGTAAAGTGAGATACTGTCTCCCTGTTAACCATGATTAAAGAGTATGAGAATATTTGCTTTGAAAAGAAAATCTCTTTACATGTTTGCTTGTATTGCATACTGTATTTCTGCTTTTTTATAAGGTATGGCTTGCCGGTGAACTTCCAAGCAATGCTACTTCAGCCTAATAAGAAAACTTTGAAGAAACTGAGAGAAGTATTACATGAATTGTATAAACATCTAGACAGCAGTGCAGCAGCTATTATTGATGTAAGTACATATTAGCCCAGTAGAGTAAGAATTGAAGTGAATTTCAGAAAAAAATGATTGAAAGAAGATAGAAAAGGGAGAGTAAGTATGATACTTAATCATTTTTTATTACTTTGAGGTTCTCAGTTTGTTACATGAACATAGTAATTTACATCGTTTACCCTGTTTTATACTAATTATAGCTGTGTTTTGCTTCTTGGCATTTCTACAAGCTGATAGTTATCTTGCTGTGTATCAGATGTTTATAGCTGCAGAAATACGGAAACCAGTGATACTAGTTATTTATAAAAACTATAAATTGCAGAGAGGAAGAAAATAAGCAGTTATTTTAATTTTATTTGATAGAAGCGAGAGAGTCAATAGATGAGTATTTTCAAGGTAGGTTCATTTTTCTAAAATGGCAAAATGGCGTATCTGGGCATGGTGACATATGCCGGTAGTCCCAGCAACTCAGGAGGCTGAGGCGGGAGGATCACTTGAGCCCAGGCCTTCGAGACCAACCTGGGTAACGTAGCAAGACCCCATCTGAAAAAAGAAAAAAAACAGACCAAAAAATATATATATGTGTTTATATCTTCTTTTAAACAGAAGTGTTATTTTTTAAACAAAAGAAGATATAAACAGAGTTACTCGTGTTTTTTTGTTGTTGCTGTTTAAAATTGTAGTGGGCCGCCGGGCATGGTAGCTCATGCCTGTAAACCCAGCACTTTGGGAGGCTGAGGTGGGTGGATCACCTGAAGTCAGGAGTTCGAGACCAACCTGGCCAACATGGTGAAACCCCATCTCTACTAAAAATACAATAATTAGCTGGGTGTGGTGGCGGGCACCTGTAGTCCTAGCTACTCGGGAGGCTGAGGCAGGAGAATCACTTGAACCGGGTGGGGGTGGTTGCAGTGAGCCAAGATTGTGCCACTGCACTCCAGCCTGGGTGACAGAGGGAGACTCTGTCTCAAAAAAAAAAAAAAAAAAAAAAAAAAAAATTGTAGTGGACTTTTATTTTATATTTTTGGTTTTAAATATCTTGCTGATTTTTTTTTTTTTCTTTTTAAAAGTTTAGGGTGGATGGTAGTATCTCACATAGGCATTAATTAGAACTATGAAAAATCAGTTTTTCTTGATAGAAGGAAATGCAGGAAATGACTTGCTAAACTTGTTTTATTTTTCTTTCTTTCTTTTTTTTTTTGAGATGGAGTTACGCTCTTTTGCCCAGGCTGGAGTGAAGTGGCATGATCTTGGCTCACTGTAACCTCCGTCCCCTAGGTTCAAACGATTCTCCTGCCTCAGCCTACCAAGTAGCTGGGATTATAGGTGCCTGCCACCATGCCTGGCTAATTTTTGTATTTTTAGTAGAGATGCGGTTTTGCCATGTTGGCCAGGCTGGTCTTGAACTCCTGACCTCAGGTAATCCATCCACCTCGGCTTCCCAAAGTGCTAGGCTTACTGGCATGAGCAACTGCACCTGGCTGACTCGCTACACTTTCATGAAATTGTGGATAAAATAAGAGGTCTAATTATTTGATACATAAATGTTCTAGCAGTAAATTCTTACAACATGCATATATAAAAAGTGTTATCCTTGCTTGTTTTTTGTTTTGCCATCAGATCTTGCTCTGTTGCTCAGTCTAGAATGCAGTGGCATGATTCTGGCTCACTGGAGCCTCAACCACTATGCTCAAGTGATCCTCCCACCTCAGCCTCCCATGTAGCTGGGACTATGGGCACGCACCACTGCTCCTGGTTAATGTGTTTATTTTTATTTTTTGTAGCTATAGAGTCTCACTATGTTGCCCAGACTGGTCTTGAACTCCTGGGCTCAAGGCGTTGGCCTCTCAAAGTGCTGAGATTACAGAATAAGCATTACTTTTAAATCATACTTGCTTTATTTTTACTCCACATTTTGTAAGTCTTGTATCGCATCAACTCAGTATTCTAAGTCCAAGATTTAAAAAGTTAATTTTTACAGTGTACATAAAAAAGGTTGGTGGGATCATGCTAAATACATATGCAGGCTTTGCAGTCAGAATGCTTGAACCTAGCTTTACCACTTACTGTCTGTGTTTCCTAGGAGAAGTCAGTCTTTCAGAGGTTGTTTTCTTATTTGCAAAATGGGAATAATGTCTAACTCAGATAAATTAACCTTAAGTGCATACATTTAGCCCAGAGTAGATGTTCAATAAAAAGGTAAATGTTAATACTTGCTTTCTTTTTTTCTGAGTTCTGTAAATACAAAATTGAGTAATTGTTTATTTTTTCCATAGGCTCCTATGGATATTCCAGGTTTAAACCTGAGTCAACAAGAATACTACCCCTATGTGTACTACAAGATTGATTGCAACTTGCTGGAATTCAAGTGAAAATGGGCTCCTCCCCCGACAATCCTGTCCTTGTGTTGGTGTGTGCTAACAGAAATAAGTTGCAGTATGGTCGTACTTTCACCTCTAGTATCCTTTGCTTGCTTCTGACCCCCTTTCCTAGGTGAATTCTCCCACAGTGGTCTGTATCTCAACATTTTCTTTTTAAAGGAAAATATATATATATATAGTTTCTTTTTATTGATCAGGTCTGTAAATGTGTACTAAAAAAATCAGAGTTTATTTATAAACAGAATAGTTTATTTAAAGAGAAGTTCTTTTCCTTATTGATATCATGGTATGCATTAATTCCATTTGTTACTATTGTGCACAAATGCCCTGTTCACAAGGGAATGGTGTAAACATTTATACTGTTTTGTTCACTGTATTTAGTAGACATAACTGTTGAATAGTTACTGAATCGTGATGTAAAGAATATGTGACCATCTTCAGGTATGGGATTTCTAAATGTTTCAAATTTCAATCAATGAGCACTGTCAACACCCACAGGAGGAATAAAATTACCTGTGCAAAGGTGTATTGTGGTGTGTGTAACTTAAGATTACAGTTCAGTTTGAGAGTTAAATGATGTCATAGCTCACTTGCTATGATACTTCCAGGATTTTGTTATGTGCTGAGGTGTAACCATTTGTGTTACCTGACGTATGATTTAATTGAGCCAAATTTGGGTCAGAACTAAATTTGAAGATTACTTCTCAGTATATGATGGGTATTTACATTTGAACACTAGAATTTTAGGTCTCTCAAATAATTAAGTATAGGGCCAGTTTTGAATAAAGTCTAGCAGAACTATGCAGCTTTAGTCATTTGTTTTGTCTAAATCTGTATTTTACGTATTTTCTTCTTAAGATCTGTAATTTTGGCATTTATGTCATTTGTGACGTAGTCTGAAAATAGAGACATTGGTGGCCTTTAACATCTCAGAAGTGAATGACTTAGTGTAGTGTCCTGAAAGAGCTTTTAAAAGAGGATTTTGTGGCAATGCTTCTCTTACTATGTACTCAGAGGTTTGCAAATGGGAAAAAGAAGTTTACATTTCAGCTTAGGGGCATGTCTAAGCTGTGCTATTCCCTTTAGAAAATTAGCCTCCAGAATATTTTGTTTCAAAATTTTATGTTATTTCATAAATAACTTTAAGCAAATACAGACGTCCACAATGTAGAACATGAGAGACCCCCTCCATCAATTTCCACCTCCCGAGGGAAGTTTATGTATTTTTCTAGGCCCTTTTCTATGTCTTTACATCTCTCTCTCTCACACACACACATATACACACACAGAGTTTATTTTTAATAAAATAGCATTATACTATGCACATTCTGTCACTTGCTTTTTTGCTTAATAGTACATCTAAGATAATCCTTTATGTCAGTGAAGCTAGAGCTACCTCATTCTTTTAACCAGCTACATGGTGTTCCATCGAGTGTCTGCCATCATGTGTTTAGCCGAGTGAATGGTTAGTCTGCTTGTTTTTAGTTTTTGCTGTTAACAAACACTGCTGCAGTCAGCATCCTTGCACAGATTTCTTTGTATGCTTGTATTAGTTTTTCTGTAAGATCCCAGAACTAGAATTTGCAGGGTCGTAGGTTATGTGCATGTAAGTTTTTGACACTCACTGCCAATTCATCTGTCAGAATTCTAAACTAAAGACATGTTTGGAATGTGGATTTATCTTCAGTTTTTCCTTGGACAAGAGAAAGCTGTGAAAAATTTTGATATCAGAAAATTCTGTTTTTTTGTCTTCTTTTGCAAAACATGTCACTAACCTGAAGCTCAGCCACACAGTGACTTTTAAGGTTTTATTTAGACTTTACTGTTGTTCTCATGAGAATAGGTACAGACTGCGTAAGGTTTAAAATCCCAGCATATGTCGAAACTACGGGACTTTCACTGTGGTTTCCGCCAGGGGACTTACAGCAGAGTGGCTGAGTGCATGCTCTGAGGCCAGGTCCCAGCTCTGCTGCCGACGAGCTGTGTTGTCCTGGGCAGAATGGTCTCCGAGTTCCAGTCCCTCCTCTGGAACATGGGCATGGTTAGAGTGGCCACCTCGTTAGGGACGTTGGGGTGAGTTGGTGTGACCCCATGTGCACAGAGAGTGCTGCGAGTGGTGCACGGTGAGAGGCTGATGCAGGTACTTAGCCCTTGGGGAACACATGTAGTTCCTTTTCACTGTGTTTAATTTGGGAAAATCCAGGTCCACATCATTGTAGAGTCCAAGGGTTAGAAGGAAGTCATTGTGTCTAACATAACGTCGGAGCAGTTTGTGTCACTGAGCTCCAGTCTGTGCTGGATTATTGATAGTGTTGGTGGCCATCACCATTCCTGGGAAGGGACTGTCCCAGGCCACTTGCCTCCCCGAGGAGTCTCCTGGTTCTCCTCGAGGATAGTGCTTAGATAACAGATTCATTAAATATTTACTGAGCGTCTGTCAGGAATCATTCACATCCACACCATCCTCCCGGCCCCTCCCTGTGTTGTTCATGGAGGGAGCACTGGCAGTCCCCATTTTCATGTATGGAGACTTCAGGTCAAAGAAGTGAATTCTTTGTTGAGTTACAAATTTTGAGCCAGTCAGAATTTGAACCTAAGATTTCTGACTGCGGGGTGTCACACTTCCCGCCCCACACTCAACTGTTGTATGAATGAGCCAGACACATTCCTTGACCTGAGTCCGAGATGGACAATGGTATAGGAAAGATATTAGGTATGGAGAATCAGATGTTAACTTGTATTGCTATTTGTTTTGTTTTGGTTTTTTTGAGACAAGGTCTTGCTCTGTCACCCAGGCTGGAGTGCAGTGGCATGATCAGGGCTTACTGCAGCCTCAACCTTGACTGCCTGGGCTCAAGCAATCCTCCCACCTCAGCCCCCTAAGTAGCTGGGCCTACATGTTTGCACTACCATGCCTGGCCAATTTTTTAAATTTTAGCACAGATGAGGTCTCAGTATGTTGCCCGGGCTGGTCTCGAACTCCTGAGCTCAAGGGTTCCTCCTGCCTCAGCCTCCCAAAGTGTTGGAGTTACAGGTGTGAGCCACCGTGCCTGGCCTGTGTTGCTGTTATTTTTGGCAGGAACCCAGGAGTCCAGAACATTTCATCTGTGATGGGTTAGATAATGTGTCTAGTTGTTTGCATGCCAATTTTAGCAGCCTCAGTTATTCAACCTAGGAGATTTTTCTACCTCTCTACTACCCTGCTGAAGTTGCTCTTCAGCAGAAAATCTTTGTGGAACATATTCCACACTTTGAAATCTTCGTGGGACAAAAGATCTTTGTGGAACCAATCTTTGTGGAACATATTCCAGCTTTTTGAATGAGTGCATATCCAGTAGTACCTTTAAAGTTATACTTTGTACATAACAAATACTCAGCAAATGTGAACCTTTATTTGCTCTTACTTCAAAATTAGTCCCAAATGTTGGAAATAAAATATAGGACATTGATCTAGATAAGAGGTTTTTCTCCTTCATTCTCAGATGTTGAAGAAATCAAAGTAGCATATGCACAAGGTTAAAAACCACATATACAAATACTATAGAACAGCTTATAATGAAAACTTTGCCTGCCTTTATAAAAAATGTGATTATCGTCTTCTGTTAATGTCAATAAAAGATGGTTTGTCCTAGAAGGTCTAAAAGTGGTATTATGTTCTGGAGGAAACCTAGCAAAAACTTTCCTAGTTTAGTACTTGTCTCTAAATTGATGTTCACCCATTTCAATATTGCAGACTTGTTCATGGTCTTTATTTTTCTAGCGTAGGTAACAGTTGATTCTTTAGATTCATATATGCAGGCAATTCTTGCTTTCTAAAAAAAAAGGAATATGGGACATTGGAACCATTTTATTCACCAGTGGATTTACCCTTAGAGTATTTTTAGATCTGAGCGATGACTTGTTAGAGAAAAAGGGAACAGAGTAAAGCCATGGAAGCCGTGAACAGTAGGAGACTGCCGCCTGGCATGGCTTCTTCTTCTGGAGAAGATGAAACTGAGGAGAAACAAGACAACATCCTTCATACCAAGAATGGTCAAGATGATGCAAGAAGAAAAAGGCTTTCAAACAAATCAGAAGGCAGTCAACAAACACAAGGGGGACATTCCTTCTCTGGCAGATGCTCAAAACTGAAATTACTTACTGTGTACACTGGGGCTTGTACTTGGGGAATTTAATAAAAATGCTCATTACCAAACTCCATAGAGATGTGGTTTAAAGTCTTAAGTAGATCCGAGGAATAACCTACATTTTAAACAAATACCCAGGAGAATCAGAGGCTAGGGGTTAGTCAGTTATTATCGGATACTGTCTTTTAAAGATTCTTCCTCTGAACCCTCAGATTCGGGTGTTGATTTAGAATTTATAAGCATCTTGAGGTCTCATTCAAGTAGTGATTCTTCTCTATTCACAGAGACCACACTTACTAGAATCTTCATGGGTAAATCAGCTTTTTCTACTGTCATTTGAAGAAATATTCCACTTCGTTAAATCAGTAGAACTGGAGAGTTCTGTCTCAGCAGAAATTGATCAATAAAGATGTCTTTTGCCCTTGGAAGGCCATAGAATAATATCAAGTTGAAATTTGCAAGAACTCTTAAGATGATCAAGGTCACATTTTCATCTTTTAATTGAGAACTCATTCTGGACATGATTTATCACTGCTTTTAAAGTGTAAAAAGGAACAACCAAGCAGACTTTGAAAGAATGGTTTATGTGAGGAAGCCTTCCTCCCCCCCAGAAAAGGGCTATTAAGATGAAAGTGAAAAAAGGAGTTGGAGGCAGCAAAGGTTATTGTTGATGTTGGACAAAGGAAGGAATAAACTGTATGATGCCACCTTGAACTTGAAAGTCATTTGTTTTTAACTAGAAGATGAACAGGAACTATTTAGAATATCAAATCCCAAGAACAGCTTTCATGTATTTTGTTAGTTCCTAGATAATGTGGATGACCTCACCACAAAGTCCTGTGACAGATCTTAATTATTTTTTTCACCAGCACAACTTGCCATATTTTACATAAACTATTTAGATGCATATTTAGACTGTTTCTCAAGAGTGCTTTATAGTCCAGTACAGGTTTTGTGCATTGTTAGACACTTGTTTTTTGAATAGAAGTTGTGACTATGCAGATACCATATTTTACCACGAGAGGGCACTCTGGTGCCATTGAAAAGCAAACAGTTTCTCCTCCCTGCATTTTTGGTTCTGACATGTACAGTCAGTTTAGAGAAACCTATACTCCACTGCAGTCTGGTCTGGTATATTTTGTTACAAGCGTTTATTAATATAAAATCCTCAAAAAATGTTAGATGACTTATTTATTTTGTGACACTCTAGCCTCTGTGTGTGTGTGTGCATAAAACCCACACACCTTTCAGCAGACGGGTGCCAGCCAGTGGCAGTTTTCACTGAAGATCAAATGAAAAAGGTAAGGATATATGTATGTGTGTGCATGTGCATCATCACTTACTCAGATAGTTACTGAGCATGCGCTATGAACCAGGCATTGCATTAGGCGTTGGGGATTTAATGCAAGCCGTCAGATGGGCACAGTGCCTACCTGCCCTGATGGGGCGTGCAGCCTGGTGATCTGGTGGCAGTCTTACTGGACAAAACACAAACCTGGCAACCCTAAGGTAGGAAAAGGATTTTACTGATCTGTGAAACCCACAGTCTGAAAACATACTGATTTAAGGGTATCTGTCCAGGAAAGTCAACCTATGTTGTCAGTCAGTGGGTAAAGAATAGACACATCATTTTGTCACGTTTGACCACCTAGTCGGCCTGGCTTAGCACTGTCCAAAAGAATTTCCTATGATGGACATTCTATAGCTGTGCTACCCAATGTGGTAGCCCCTAGTCACATGTGACTGAAGATCACTTGAAATGTGGCTAGTGTGACTGGAACTGAATTTTTTTAAATCTATTTTTTTTTTTTTTTTTGAGACAGGGCCTGGCATTGTCACCCAGGCCGCCTTCTGGGCTCAAGCCATCCTCCCTCCTCAGCCTCCCAAGTAACTAGGACCACAGGCACACACCACCACATCCGGCTTTTTTTTTTTTTTTTTTTTTTTTCCAGGTAGAGACTCCTCACTATGTTGCCTAGGCTGGTCTCAAGTTCCTGAGCTCAAGCAATTGGCCTGCCTTGGCCTCCCAAAGTGCTGGGATTACAGGTGAAAGCCACTGCACCTGACTAACCTTATTTAGCTAATTAAATAGCTACATGTGGCTGGTGGCTACTGTGCTGGACATACAGGTCTAGTTGGTCACACCTGGCTAATGAGCCTTTTTGACCTTGAGTTTCCAGTATAGCCCATATCCTTCGGCTTTTTCGTTTGTTTTTATGACTGTACGAGCCAGCCTTGCTTCTGCTTACTTTGATTGCCACATTTAACATCCCCGCAAGCCTGAGAGAGGAAAGGATTGCTCTTGGTATCATTGTTGATGTGCCTCAGATTGCTACGCAGGACAGCATTCTCTTTGATCACAAAAGACAACTACATATACTTTGTGCATTGATGTGCACAAGAGTAAACTGGTTGTTGTATTGAAAGACCAGAAGCTGTTTCTGACGGGAAATATTGAATCAGCAGAATTGAAAACACAGCTGTGTGGTTCTAATGGGAATATAATTTCTCCTGTCAATCACTGCTCGCTTGGTATCCATTGTGTGCAGGGCATTCACTATTCCAGCCTCTGCAGGGAGACATCAGGGAGATGCTCACCACGTGCTTTTGAATGACATTATTTGTCTTTATTGACTGAGAAATGTAAGAGGTTCATAAAACATTGAAACCATTAAGGCCTTATTTGAGAAGTCTAGCAACTCACCGTTGACCTTGGAAAGAGGCAAATAGGAAGGGGAGAGCCCTCTGTCAGAGACTTGTTTTCCATCAGTGACATGTGGCATGGATTTTACCTCCTACTGTCAGCTGGCCACCCTCTGCGTTCAGGCTTGTGAAGCATTCTGGAGGCCTCCCGCCCCATCCTCCACTCCCAGCTCTTCTTTTGGCATCTCCACTGGCCATATTTCTTTCCAGGTCTATTCTGACAGCCTCCTAACTGGCCACTTGTCCCCGGTCTCTGGTCACCTTCAGCTCACCCTGGCTGTGAGGCCGGAGGACTGGCAAGTCACTGCTTAGAAATCCCGAATTGCTGCTGACTTGCCCTCAGGATAAAGTCTCTGTTCACACTGGACTTCTTTCCGTTTTAGAATTGGCTTCTCTATGTGTTCTCTGAAAGGAGAATATCGTTTACTGTTTGTTGATTCGATGGCGGCCGCTTTGGAGGAGGAATCGAGACCGTAGATGATTCCTAGGGATGCTCCAACAGTCTCCTTTCCTGCCTCCTCCAAGTGGGACACATGGGCCAGCTTCACATCTGTGCTCTCTCAGGATGTAAAATTGTGGGCAGCCTAGCATCCCAGGGTCTGAATCATTCCTTCCTCTGTAGAAGAAGGATAATGAGGATAACACTATAGGACTATTGTGAGAATGAGGATTAAACTGCAGGTCCAAATCTTCTAGCAAGGTACATGGCACAGATGAGGGGCTCAACATATTAACTGCTGCTGTTCTTGTTAGTACTACCCTTTTCCATGCTGCATGATTTGTGTTTCTTTTTTGCCTATTGCCTCCTATCTTACGTGAGTTGAAATTAGTTCCTCTTTAACTGCATCTGTTTAGAAGGCAGATATCCCATTAAAAACCTGCTGGCATCACATGACCAGCAAGTTCAAATCCAAGACAACTGAAACCATATATTCACACAAAAACCTATACACAAAAGTTCTTAACAGCATTATTCATAATAGCTAAAATTGGAAACAACCCGAGTGAGCATCAACTGATGAATGAGTAGATAAACAAAATCTGGTGTATCCACACGGTGGAATATTACTCCGCCATAAAAATAAATGAAGTACTGACCCATGCCACAACATGGATGAACCTAGAAAACATCAGGCCAAGTGCAAGAAGCCAGACACACAAGATCACATATGACTTCATTTATAGGAAATGTCATGCGTAGTGAAATAAATCGGTATAGAAAGAAGATTTGTGGTTGCCAGGAACCAGGATGGGAAGGGATTTGGTGGTGACTGCTAATGGGTACAGGGTTTCTTTAGGGGCAATCACGTTCTGGAGTTAAAATAGTGCTAATGATCACACAACTTTATGAATGTATTAAAAA
This sequence comes from Theropithecus gelada, assembly GCF_003255815.1. Lineage (NCBI taxonomy): Eukaryota > Metazoa > Chordata > Mammalia > Primates > Cercopithecidae > Theropithecus > Theropithecus gelada. Next base: position 105,360,704 of record NC_037676.1, read on the forward strand.
CCACTGAATTGTATACTTTAGAAGGTGAATGTTACGGTATATGAATTGTTTCTCAATTTAAAAATCCTACCAGGAATTAGCTCAGATTTTCTACAAATTCTCTTAATTCTTTGCTTATCTGTTTATATCAATAGAGTTTTTAAAAATTAATTTGAATTCCCTTTTATGAACGGTAAGGAGATTTGCCCTTTGGGGTTTCACTCCGTCCAGTGCTCTTGCTGTCGATTCTGTCTGTTTGCCTTTTTTGGTGTTTTCGTTTGTCTACTCAGCATCTCAGTTGGCCTTGGCTGCAGCCGTCTGCAGCCGCCTCCTCCACTTGGGGGTTAGGTCGCAAATCTGTCCCAGAGTAGCTCATCTCACCGGTTATCACATTAGCAGTCACTCATGTCAGCAGTCCCTGAAGAAAAGATAGCTGGCTGGCTGGGGATAAAGCGTATGAAACTTTGCTGGTCTGATGATATCTTTCTGTTGTTTCAGTACACGTGTCACTGGCAACTTGCTTAGGTAAAAGTGCCCATAGTTCCATCATTTGTTCAGCAACCATTTGCTGAGGGCAGAATCCGTATTCACTTAGTGAATACTTAGTAATTGTTCAATACCTGGGTGCTAGGGCAGGAGCAGCCAAATGAGAAAAAGGACGCTGTCCGGATGGAGCCTACCTGCTGGTGGACGATACACAACAAACATAGTGAACAAGGTTAAGACTTTTCGCCCTCTGCACCTGTAAGGCCATTGAGGACTGACCTGGACTGGGAATAGGTAGGAAGAGCTGCTTCAGAGGGGTGTCTAGATGTACCCCAGAAGATGCCAGCCACGTGAAGATGTAGGGGAAGGAAGTGGCTCAGAGAGGTTGAGTAACAGAGGGTCAGCATGGCAATAGCCGGGTGAGTGAGGGGTGTGGGATGTGCAGCAGATGCACCAGGCAGGGTCTTCAGAAAATGGTGAAGAACTCAGACTTTTTACTTCTGACAAAGAGAACCCGTTTTAGGGTCTCATGTGCATGTTTCAAGGATCACCCCAGCAGTAGTCATACTTGTGTGTTTGTAACCCCAATTTCTTACGTCGTGCTTGACACATGTCATAGTAGGCACTGGGTTCTGGTTCATAACTGAAGTGGATGAATTCATGGAGAATGTACTAAACCCAGAAGTGTGCCAGACTGCACCCGAAAGTTCTCTGCAGCTTCTCAGACTTTAAGAGTGTTTTGCAAACATACTGAATGCTTTGCCTGGATCTTTCCGTGAAGATCCAGGCAGAACTTAGTAGTAGTAATTCGTAAAATTTATTATTAAATTCTTTTGCGACTGCCTTGATTTCTGCACATAGTCATCATCTGTTTATCAAATTGGAATTTTAAATAATATTTGACACATCACTGGTTGACTCCACAGCTCCGGTTGACTCCACAGCTCCAAATTAGTCACACGGTAGTCTTTTGATGATAGCCAACATGTGACAACAGGGATATTTTGCATGAGGCAGGGAGCATTCTGGTTTCCTTTTCATTTTTCCAATATGTCATATTTCTCACTTCCACTCTTCTTAGAGGGGAGGGTTGTCTTTTTGCTTCAAACTATTATAGGCTTTTGCTGAGAGACAAGGGGCTATGATCCCCACTTAGTAGAAGAAGTGTTTAAGTCTATCATATAAATTGTTGCTGCTCCAACTTCTCTCTGTCCCTGCCTCTTAAGTCATTTAAGGTATTTGTTTGGGTAGCTATATCGGATTTCTTCTGGTTTTCCAGGGGAAATACAGCAACAAAGACGTTAACATGGGAATATATGAATTGATTGCTTGAGAAGTGTTAGTGTTAGTTCTGGAATGGGGTCCTGTGTCATTAGGTACTTACGTTGAAAGGAAATGTAAAATTTTCCATAGTCACAGCTTTCCAGATTTTAATTGGCTGCTTGCCCTTGTGTCAGACTTTCTTTTCTAAAATAAATGTTTTGGATGGCTCTTATCTTTACAACCAGGCACACAGCTTCAGTTCCTGCTGACTAGGAAAGTTAACTCTTCAGCTACATGGTGGTACACAATGTTGTCCCTGCTCAGCAGCCCTTGAACACTCATTAAATCCCACATTAGAGTTGCAAAGAGACAGTAACATTTATTTGGTGCCTCATTTTTTTTTTTTTTTTTTTTTTTTCTCTGAGATCAGATCTTGCTCTGTCCCTCAGGCTATATAGTGCAGTGGTGCCATCAGGGCTCACTACAGCCTCAACTCCCAGGCCCAAGTGGTCCTCCTGCCTCAGCCTCCTGAGTAGGTGGGACCACAGGCACACTCAGATATTTTAAAAAATATTTTGTAGACTATGTTGCCTGGGTTGCCATTGTTTATCTATCTATCTATCTATCTATTTATTTATTTATTTATTTATTTATTTATTTATTTACCTTTTTTGTTGCCTAGTTTCCCCCCTGTTCTTTGCTTCTTAATTTTGGTTGTTCAAAATCTTTCTTTTAACATTTTGGTTCCTCTTCAACCTTGGGAATTCTTCTGTTTCTATTCTTTCTTGCCTTTTCCTTGCTTCATTTCAGGACTCCTTTCCAATGAACTTGACATTTTTTTCCTGCAAGGATTGTAGTTTAAATGAAAGCCCACTTGCTTGAAACTTTATGTAGCTAAGCAACTATTTCAAATTCTTTCTCAGGTTGACGGTAATAAATGATAAAATCATGCAGTGAGGTAGTGTGTGTGTTCTCCAAAGACAAGAGTTCAGAGTTCTGAGTTCTCTAAAGACAAGAACCAGTATATGAAGAGGTTTGTTATAAGAAACTGGCTCACATAATTACAGAGGCTGGCAAGTCCAAAATCGCTGAGTAGATGTCCTGGTTTGAGTCGGAAGGCTGGAAGCTGCTGTAGAACCCAGAGGAGCTGAGGTCCCAGTGCAAAGGCATCAGGCAGGAGAGTTCAGTCTTACCAGGGTCAGCCTTTTGTTCTAGTCAGCCTTCAACTGATTGGGTGAGGCCCACCCACATTATGTCTGCTTTACACAAGACAACTAATTTAAATGTTAATTTCATGTAAAACACTGATATGGTTGGGCTGTGACCCCACCCAAATCTCATCTTGAATTGTAGCTCCCATAATTCCTTTGTGCTGTGGGAGGGACTCGATGGGAGATAATTGAATCATGGAGGTGGTTTCCACCATCCTGTTATCATGGTAGTGAACAAGTCTCACGAGGTCCGATGGCTTTATAAGGGGAAACCCCTTTCACTTGGCTCTCATTCGTCTTGTCTGCTGCCATATGAGATGTACCTTTCGCCTTCCACCATGATTGTGAGGCCTCTCCAGCCACGTGGAACTGTGAGTTCATTAAACCTCTTTCTTTTGTAAATTGCTTAGTCTTGGGTATGTCTTTATCAGCAGCCTGAAAATGGACTAATACATCCTCACAAAAACACCCAGAATAATGTTTGACTGACCATCTGAGCACCCTGAGGCCCTGTCAACTTGATGCATAAAATGAACATCTCAGGCAGCTCTTGCTTTCTCAGTTACAACAGGCCCCGATCCTGGCCTTGGGATATTTGTTGTTTGACATATACAGAAATTAAACCCAAATTTTTTTAAAAAAGGACTGAAATCTCAATTCCTAACCATGGCATTATTTTTGCATTTATACTACTTCGATGCCTGTTTACCACATTTTGTACGCATTCTTTGTACTGGTCTCTGGTCATCTGTCTCCCATTCTTCACAAGAATTGTTCCAAATCTTCTCCCCTTTTCACAGAGTCCCTTCCCAAAACTCCAACCCCTTTGTGCTTTGCTTAAGATCTGGCCTCTTCTCGGATAGGAGAGGTTATCTACCTTGCTGAGGTCACACAGCTACTGTGTGATAAGACTGGGGTTTAATTTGAAGCCGTTGGTCTTGGTAGTTGTGGGAGCCTGCTGGGTGTTGGCACTGTGCCACGTGCTAAACGCCCCAGACTTCCCCATGCTGGGTCCTCCTCGTGCTGGGAGGGTGTGTCCTCTTCCAGCCAGCGTGCCCTGCCCCTTCTGCATGCCACACTCTGCTCTGATCTTCCGCCCAGCACCTGTCCCTCTGCACACAGGCCTTTGCCGCTTTGTTTGCTCCTAAATTTTCTTCTCTTTTCTGTCTAATTCTCTCCTTTTTATTTGCGTTATATAAACACAGTTCTGTTTCTTTCATTAAGAAAACACCTCTCCCACCAGGCACGATGGCTCACACCCATTATCTTAGCAATCTGGGAAGCTGAGGTGGGAGGATTGCTTGAGCCCAGGAGTTCAAGACCAGTCTGAGCAACATAGTGAGACCCCCATCTCTATTTTTAAAAAAATTAGCCAGGCGTAGTGGTGCACACCTGTAGTCTCAGCTACTCAAGAGGCTGAGACAGGAGGATGCCTTGAGCCCAGGAGGTTGAGGCTGCAGTGAGCCAGGATCATACCACTGCACTCCAGCCTGGGTAACAGAACCAGACCCTGTCTCAAAAAAAAAAAAAAAAGACAACCGTTTTCTTTGACCCCTATGTCCCTCTCATTTGAGGAACTATCTATCTTTTCATTTTCCTCCACATTCTTTATTCTTTTTAACCTCCAAAGAGACCCTCCACCCGCATTACGTGCCTTGCCCTGTTAATAATGTACGAGTGCTATGTATGCTTCATTGTACATAAATGTTTTACTGTGCATTAAGGTCCATTCCCCATGCATATGCGCATGTACATTGCACTAACTACAGTGCACAGCATGTTATAGTGCAAGATTACATAAGATAGATTCAACACTTGGATATTGTCCAGTACATTAATTCCTTTATTTTACATAGGACATAATATCATTGATTGTACATGGCACATTGCATCAAATCAATCCTCAACAACATGCTTATCACCTCCAATAGGATTGCTTTGCTGCAAAGCTTTGATAAGCCAGCAACCTACTCGGGAAATGTCCTTCTTGCTTTGGGCCCATAAAACCTGGGGGCTTCTAGACTTGAAACTGTACCTGACATCTGGTTCTCACTTCAGGGCCATAGATTTGAAACCACTCATTTGTTCCCCCTAAATAAGACATCTCAGTGACTGATGACTAACTAGCACATGATCACATGTAACTGTGGTGTCATGTATTTGGTATTTTTTCATTTTGGGGGGTGCTGGGATCCAACGTGGCTGCCAATGCCTTGACACAGTCAACTAGATTGTAGCTGTGCTTAAATGGAATATTCTTTACTCACATAAAATCATTTGGTGCTAATTGATTCATGCTCAATGGTCATAATAAAAACAAGATACAGACGGACACATACAAGCAGTTCTTCCTGCCATGTATGGTTAACTTTGCAAACCCCTCTACCCTCCTTAAGCTCTTGTAGTATCTGAATAAGTCTTTTATTCTTGCCAACCCTGCCCAAATAAGAAATCTTGTATCTACTGACTGCTAGCTAAAGCTCCTATATATACTCACATGCTATTAAATTTAATTATAAGTTCATCTAGCATTAGCCCAACTCCTAATTAAAGCATTTTTCAAAAACCCAAACAGCAATTAAAAATTAGGCTTTCTAGGCTAAAAATTTTTTCCTACTAAGATTATTGAAAGAGCCTCCAATGCCACATAATTTAGCAGTTTTTCCCCAAGAGACAATTTTCTAGATATAAGTCGATGTAGCTCAGTCCACTAAAGTAAGGCACTGAAAATCCCTAGATGGGTTCATGTAACTCCATAAACACACAGGTTTGGTTCTGGCCCTTCTGTTAATTCTTAGTAAGATTACATGTGCAAGTATCTGCATTGCATGTGTAATCAGTAAAAGGAGCAGGCATCAAGCACACTAATTGGTAGCACCTAACATCGTGCTCAACCACACCCCTACAGGAAATAGCAATAATCAAAAGCAATAAATGAAAAGTTTGACTAAACTATGCTAATTTTCCTTAGGGTTAGTAAATTTTGTGTCAGTCACCACAGTCGTAAACCTAAATTAATAAAATCTGAAAAGCACGTTTGTGTTTAGGATAGTGCAAATAAACTACAAAAATGACTTTAATATGATCTGAATACACAATAGCTAAGACCTAAACTGGGATTAGATACCCCACTATGTTTAGCCATAAACTTAAAGTTATTCACTAGAGTACTATCAGCAACAGCTTAAAACTCAAAGGACTTGGTGGTATGGTATTTCCATCCCCTCTAGAGAAGCCTGGTTCATAATTAATAAGCAGTGATAAATCTCACTATTTCTTGTCAATTCAGCCTGTATACTACCATCTTCAGCAAACCCTAAAAAGGTCATAAAGTAAGCACAAGTACTTACATGGAAACATTGGGTCAACGTGTAGCTTATGAGATGGAAAGAAATGGCTTACATTGTCTGATTAAAGTACACCCAACCCGTGATAAGCTTTATGAAACTACAGGCCAAAGGAGGATCTAGTAGTAAATTAAGAATAGAGAGCTTAATTGAATACGATTGTGAAGCATGAATAGACCACCCATTACCTTCCTCAAATGCTTCAATAAACCCAAGTTTATAATTAACACAGACCCATCTGTAAGAGGATATGTCAGAACAAAGAATATGGGAAAGTGTGCTTGGACAAACCACGATGTAGTTTAACTCAAGGCACCTGGCTTGTGCCTGGAAGGTTGGACTAAAACTAACAAAATTTAACAACTACATACACATTTTAACCAAAACATTATTTACAACAGGGAGAATAGGAGATAGAAATTTATTTAGATGCTATAGAAAAAGTACTGTAAGAGAAAGATGAAATAATAAACTGAAAACAGAACAAAACAAAACAAAGCTTACCCCTTATGCCTTTTGCATAATGAATTAACTGGAACAATTTTACAAAGAAAACTTTAGCTAAAAACCCCAAAACCAGATGAGTTACTCATGGACAGTTACAAGAACAAACTTGTCCATATGGTGAAATTGTGAGAATATCCTTCAGTAGAGGTAAATGCCAATTGAGCTGGGTGAGCACTGAATTTCAATTCAACCTTCAATTCAATTTACCTAAAGAAATATTTAACCTTAATGTAAATTTAAGTGTTAATTTAAAGAGGGACAACACTTTAGAAACAGGAAACAACCTTTTATAGAATGTAAACTATTCTGAGTTGGCTTAAAAGCAGCCATCAATTAAGAAAGGGTTCAAGCTCAACAATCAATATCTTAATTCCAACTATTTATATAAACTCCTAATATTTTACTGGACTAACCTATGTATAAATAGAGGCAATTCTGTTAATATAAGTAACAAGAAAAAATTTATCCTTGCAATAAGCTTATATTAGATACAATAGCATTCCTAATGTTAGCTGATAGTTGCCAACTCAATAAATTAAACCAGTCAATTGACTGTTTATCTAAACAGATATTGCAGGGTTCAGTGCCTCACACCTATATTCCAATGTTTTAGGAGTCCAAGGTGGGAGGATTGCTTGAGGCCAGGAGTTCCAGATCCCATCTTTACAAAAAATAAACCAATTAGCCGGGTGTGGTGGCATGTGCCTATCGTCCTCACTACTTGGGAGACTGAGGTAGGAGGGTCCCTTGGGCCCAGGAGTTGGAGGTTGCAGTGAGCCATGATCACGCCACTTGCCCTCCATTCTGGGTGACAGAGTGAGACCTTGTCTCTAAAAAACAAAAAAGACCAGTTGTTAACCCTACGGAGGCATCCACTACTGCACTACTTAAGGAAAGATTAAAGAAACTAAAAGGAGCTCAGCAAATACAAACCCTGCTTATTTGCCAAAAACATTACCTCTCATATAACTGGTGTCAGACTAGTATGTCACCTGCCTGGTGACACATGTTTAACGGCTGCAGTATTGTGACCATGCAAAGGTAGCATAATCATTTGTTTCCTAAATAGGGACTTGTATGAATGACCACAAGAGGGTTCAAGTGTCTCTTACTTTCAATTAGTGAAACTGACCTTCCTGCCCCTGCAGAAAGGCAGGGATATTAAAATAAAACAAGAAGACCCTATGGAATGTAAATGAATTAGTCTACATAACACAACTTTAACCTAACTACTCAAAGGAATAACACCTAATCTACCAGACTAAAAATTTTGGTTGAGGTGACTTCAGAGCACAACACAACATCCAAATGATTAAAATCTAGACTAGACCAGTCAAAGTAACGTAATTACTTATTAACCTAAGCAATTTAATCAATGGAACAAATTACCCTAGGGATAACAGCACAACCCTATTTTAGAGTTCATTATCAACAACAGGGTTTGCAACCTCGATGTTGAATCAGGACATTCCAACCGTGTAACTACTATTAACGGTTCGTTTGTTCAATAATTAAAGTCTTATGTGGTCTGAGTTCAGACCGGAGCAATCCAGATCCATTTCTACCTATTCAGTATTTCTCCTAGTACAAAAGAATAAGAGAAATAGAGCCCATTTCAAAAAACTTCCTCAATTTTAATAGATTATATATAATCTCAACCTAATATACTATTAAATGTCCTGCCGAGGACAAGGGCTTATTGAGATGGCAGAGCCCAGTTATTGCGTAAAACTTAAAACTTTACAATCAGCTCAACTCCTCTTCTTAACAGCATGTTTATGGTTAATCTTCTACTTATTAGTCCCCCTCTCCTTGCAATAGCATTGCTAACAGCTGAATAAAAAGTATTAGATTATATACAGTTTCATAAAGGACCTAATATTGTAGGCCCCTATGGCCCATTTCACTTCTTCACTAATGCCATAAAACTATTCATTAAAGAACCATTAGGACCACTAACATCTTCTTTACTATCATATGCCATTGCACCCACCCTGGCCCTGACCATTGCACTTACTATGTGAATTCTACTAACCTTACTGTACCCACTAATTAACATGACTATAGGAACACTATTCATTTTAACCACATGAAGCCTACCCATATATTCCATCCTTCAATCAGGATGAGCATCAGTTTGACAATGTGCATTAATTGGTGCACTATGAGCAGCAGCACAAATGAATTTATATGAAGTTATCTCAGCCATCATTATTAGTTCTCTCAATAAGCAAATCATTTACATTACAACTTTAATTGATACCTGAGAATACATATGACGATGTTTTTCATCATGATCCTTAGCCATAGCATGATTTACTTCAACAGTAGCAAAAACTAATGGAGCCTCATTCAGTTTGACACAAGGTGTTGGAACTTGTGTCAGGCTTTAACATTCAATATGCTGCACGGCAATTTGTCCTATTTTTTTTTTTTTAGATAGCATAGTACACAAATGTCATTATAATAAATGCCCTAACCACTATCCATCACCTAGAAGAACTCCATGATATTCACATACCAGAAATTTATACACTCAACTTCATCCTGAACACCCTTTTCCTACCTTATAGTTCTTGACTTTGAGCATTATACCCATGATTCCACTATGATGAACTCATGTACCTTCCATGAAAAAATTTCTAACCACACAAACTAGCCTTATGCATATGACACATCTCAGTACCTATTTTACTACTGCATATTCCACCACACACGTAAGAAATTTGTCTGATAAAATAGTTACTTTAAGAGAGTAAATGATAGATTTAAGTCCTCTTATTTCCCGAATGATAGGAATTGACCCTACTCTAAAGAATTCAAAAATCAGCCAGGTGTGGTGGCTCACACCTGCAATCCCAGCACTTTGGGAGACTGAGGCAGGTGGATCACCTGAAGTCAGGAGTTCGAGACCAGCCTGGCCAATATGGTGAAACCCAGTCTCTACCAACAAAACAAAAATTAGCTGGGTGTGGTGGCACACGCCAATAATCCCAGCTACTCTGGAGGCTGGGATAGGAGAATTGCTTGGACCCGGGAGGCAGAGGTTGCAGTAAGCCGAGATCTGACCACTGCACTGCAGCCTGGGAGACAGAGTGAGACTCCATCTCAAAAAAAAAAAAAAAGAAAAAAAAATCAAAAATCTCTGTGCTGCCTAATATACCATATTCTATAGTAAGGTCAGCTAAATAAGCTACCAGGATATATCCCCAAAAACATTGGTTTATATTCTTTCCATACTAATTAATCCCCTATTTTTTCTACCATTCTATTTACTCTCTTCATAGGAAAACAACCACAATGTTTAGCTCACATTGATTAATAATCTAAATGGGATTAGAAATAAACATATTAGCCATGATTCCCATTTTAATGAAAAAAGCAAATCCATGATCCACAGAAGCAGCTACCAAATATTTCTTAACACAAGCAACCATATCTATACCCGTAATGATAGACAGCATCATTAACATATTGTATTCTGGGCAATTAACAGTCATAAAAATTCCCAACCAAACAACATCCCTAGTAGTTACCATAGCACTAATGATAAAACTTGGACTCTCCCTATTCCATTTCTGAGTCCCAGAAGTAACATAAAGAATTTCACTAATACCGAGCATAATCCTATTAACATGACAAAAACTGGGACCAAGTTCAATTATATTTTCAATATCATTATCAATTAATCTAAATATAATACAAATAATCACCATATTATCTATTCTAATAAGAGGATGAGGAGAATTTAATCAAACACAACTATGAAAACTCTTAGCCTATTTATTCATCAACTGTGCATATAGTCTGAATAATAACTATCCTTATTTATAATCCCCCACAATAATCATAAACCTTCTAAGTTTTATCATTCCACTGGTTACCATATTCACAATATTTAGTTTAAACATAAATACCACAACACTATCACTATTGCACACATGGAATAAACTACCAATAATAACTTCTATAATCCTTATGACTCCATTATTCTTAGGAGGCCTACCCCTACTTACAGGATTTCTACCCAAGTAAATTAACATTCATGAATGTTATTATGCCAACATTCATAATTATTTTCTGTTTTCTTGCCCCCCATTCATAACTGTTAGTGTTACTCAACTTATATTTTTATGTATGACTATTCTTTATCATTAACTATATTTCCAACAACCAACAACACAAAAACAAAATGACAATTGAAAAATATAAAACAGCTTGGGTAACATAGTGAGACCTCATCTCTATTAAATATTTTTAAAAAACCAAAAAACTAGCTGGGCGTAGTGGCATGCACCTGTAATCCCAGCTACAAAGGAGGCTGAGGCGAGAGGATCTCTTGATCCTGGGAGATCAAGGCTGCAGTGAGCTATGATCATGCCACTGCACTCCAGCCTGGGTGACAGAGTGAGACACCGTCTCAATAAAAAAATTAAAATATATATATATATAAAACAAACATTCCTTGTCCCATCACTTGTTATACTATCAACTCTTCCCCTCCCACTTTCACCAATATTCTCGACATCAAACTAGCAATTTAGGTCAGATTGACTAAGAGCCTTCAAAGCTCTAAGCAAGTGCCCTACACTTAATTCTTGAAACATAAGGATTCCAAGACTCTTACATCAATTGAATGCAAAAAAAAAAAAAAAAAAAAAAACCCAAAAAACTGTAATTAAGTGAAATCCTCACTAGATTGGTGAGATCCAAAGTCACAAAAACTTAGTTAACAGCTAAAACATTCTTTTTTTTTTTTTTTTTTTTGAGACAGAGTCTCCCTCTGTCGCCAAGGCTGGAGTGCAGTGGGGCGATCTCGGCTCACTGCAAGCTCCGCCTCTCGGATTCACGCCATTCTCCTGCCTCAGCCTCCTGAGTAGCTGGGACTACAGTCGCCCGCCACCTCGCCCGGCTAATTTTTTTTTTTTTTTTTTTTTTTTTTTGGTATTTTTAGTAGAGACAGGGTTTCACCGTGTTAGTCAGGATGGTCTGGATTTCCTGACCCCGTGATCCGCCCACCTCGGCCTCCCAAAGTGCTGGGATTACAGGCGTGAGCTCCTGCGCCGGCCAACAGCTAAAATATTCTAATCAACTGGCTTCCATCTACTTCTCCCACTGTCGAGGGAAAAAAGGCGAAATAAGACTGGGCAGAATTGAAGCTGCTCCTTTGAATTGGCAATTCAGAGTGAACATTCACCACAAGACTGGGTGAAAAGAGGGTTCAACCTCTGTCTTTAGATTTACAATCCAATGCTTACTCGGCTACTTTATCCTCATTAACCCTTGATCATTTTCAACAAACAATAAAGATAGCGACACTGTAATTTTCTACGTGGTGCTTGAGCCAGAATAGTAGGGACTGCCCTAAATCTTGTAATCTGAGTAGAATTAGGTCAACCAGGAGTCCTATTAAGTGACAATCAAATTTATTTATTTATTTATTCATTTATTTTGAGACCGAGTCTCGCTCTGTTGCCCAGGCTGGAGTGCAGGGGTGTGATTTCAGCTCACTGCAACCTCCGCCCCCCCCGGGCTCAAGCTATTCTCCTGCCTCAGCCTCTCGAGTAGGTGGGACTACAGGTGTGCGCCACCACCACACCTGGCTAATTTTTGTAGTTTTGAGACAGAGTTTTGTCACATTGGCTAGGCTGGTCTTGAACTCTTGACCTCAGATGATCCACCCGCCTCAGCCTCACAAAGTGCTGGAATTACAGGTGTGAGCCACCGCGCCTGGCCAAGTGACAATCAAATTTATAATGTCATTGGCACCATATCTTTATGGCATACCTATTCCAATTAGGCTTTCAAGATGCAATATCACCTGTATGATAGAAGAACTTCTACACTTCCATGATTACAATTTAATCAGCTTTGTATCTATAATAATCGTTTTAATATTTATGCCTATTTTAATGAGAGAACATGGCAACTGATTAGTCCCCTTATTAATCAGAGACCCTGATATAGCATCTCCCTGAATAAATAACATGATTCTGACTTCTCCCACCATCATTTCTACTCCTGCTTGCTTCCTCAATAGTGGAAATCAGCGCTGGCACAGGAGTAGCCACCTGTTCTTCTTAGGCAGAAGTCTTGAGCACACAGGAGCCTCTGTAGATTTTGCCATTTTCTCACTATACCTAGCAGGTGTCTCATCAACCTTAGAAGCTATTAATTTATTACAATTATTAACATGAAACCACCAGCTGTGTCCCAATCTCAGACACTACTATTTGTCTGATCAGTGCTAATCACAGCTGTATTATCATTTCTCTCCCATTCTGCACTAGCAATCATATTCTTAAAAGACTGAAACCCTAATATCACTCTTTAAAAAATCTAGGTGCAAGAGGAGATCTAATTTTATATCAACATTTATTCTTTTTTTTTTTTTTTGCCACCTGGAAGTATATATTCTTATCTTCCCTGGCTTTGAAATAACCTCACGTATTATAACCTATAATTCTGGGGAAAAAGAATCATTTGGTTATATAGGAATGGTGTGAGTCATGATATTAATTGGTTTTCTAGGCTTTATCATATGGGCTTATAGTATGTTTACAGTAAGGATAGACATTGACACTCAAGCATATTTTACGCCAGCCACTATGATCACTGCTATTCCCACAGGAGTTAGGGTTCAGCCAACTGGCAACCCCGTGCAGAGGTAACATTAAAAAATCTCCAGCTGTATGATGAGCTTTAGGCTTTATCTTTTTATTTACAGTTGCTGGCCTCATAGAAATGGAATCAGCTGACTCGTTGCTAGACATTGTTCTTCACAAAACATGTTATGTGGCAGCACATTTCCACTATGTCCTATCAATAGGAGCAGACTTTGCCATTATAGGAGGATTTCTTCACTGATTCCCACTATTTTCAGGTTACACACTCAATTCAACCCAAGCCAAAATTTATTTTACAATTTTATTTGTAGGTATTAATTTAGCTTGCTTTCCATGATACTTCCTTAATTTATCAAGAATTCTCTGAGTTACTCCAATTACCCTGATGCATATAAAACATGCAATTCCATCTCATTGGTAGGCTTATATATTTAATCAATGGCAGTAATATTAATAATCTTCACAATCTGAGAGACTTTCACGGTAGTGGAAAGAAGCCAAGAAGTGCCAAGAAAGTAGCGAGAATTCTCAGTAGTGGAACTTTCAACTACAACTTGAATGGCCTCCTGGCTGCCCACTAGCATATCAGATATTTGAAGAGCCTGCTTACACAAGAGCTTAGAATAAGAAACAAAGGGGCTTGGCATGACGGCTCACACCTGTAATCTCAGTACTTTGGGAGGCAGAGGTGGGTGGGTCACCTGAGGTCAGGAGTTCAAGACCAGCTTGGCGAATATGGTGAAACCCCATTTCTACTAAAAACACAAAAAATTAGCCGAGAATGGTGGCGTGCGCCTGTAATCCCAGTTACACGGGAGGGTGAGGCAGGAGAATCACTTGAATCTGGGAGGCGGAGGTTGCAGTGAGCAGAGATGGCACCATTGCACTCCAGCTTGGGCAACAAGAGTAAAACTCTATTAAAAAAAAAAAAAAAAAAAAAGAGAAAGGAAAGAAGGAAAGAAGGAAGGAAGGAAGGGAAAGGAACGAAGGAAGGAAACATACTCCCTTAACTGGTTTCAAGCTGATTTCCTCACAATTATGACTTTTTCTTTCTTTTTTTTTTTTTTTTTTTTTTTTAGGGAGGCAAAATTTTACCTCTACCCTTTCAGGGTGCTTTTTATTTTTTACAATGTGCAGGTTTGTTACACATGTATACATGGGCCATGTTGGTGTGCTGCACCCGTTAACTCGTCATTTACACTAGGTGTATATCCCAATGCTATCCCTCCCCCCTCCCCCCACCTCATGACAGGCCCCGGTGTGTGATGTTCCCCACCCTGTGTCCAAGTGTTCTCATTGTTCAATTCCCACCTATGAGTAAGAAGATGCGGTGTTTGGTTTTCTGTCCTTGCGATAGTTTGCTCAGAATGATGGTTTCCAGTTTCATCCATGTCCCTACAAAGGACATGAACTTATCCTTTTTTATGGCTGCATAGTATTGATGGTATATATGTGCCACATTTTCTTTTTTTTTTTTTTTTTTTTTGAGATGGAGTCTCGCTCTGTCGCCCAGGCTGGAGTGCAGTGGCCGGATCTCGGCTCACTACAAGCTCCGCCTCCCGGGTTTACGCCATTCTCCTGCCTCAGCCTCCCGAGTAGCTGGGACTACAGGCGCCCACCACCTCGCCCGGCTAGTTTTTTTGTATTTTTTGGTAGAGATGGGGTTTCACCATGTTAGCCAGGATGGTCTCGATCTCCTGACCTCGTGATCCGCCCGTCTCGGCCTCCCAAAGTGCTGGGATTACAGGCTTGAGCCACCGCGCCCGGCCGTGCCACATTTTCTTAATCCAGTCTATCATTGATAGACAGTTGGGTTGGTTCCAAGTCTTTGCTATTGTGAGTAGTGCCACAATAAACATATGTATGCATGTGTCTTTGTAGCAGCATGATTTATAATCCTTTGGGTATATACTCCGTAATGGGATGGCTGGGTCAAATGGTATTTCTAGTTCTAGATCCTTGAGGAATCGCCACACTGTCTTCTACAATGGTTGAAATAGTTTACAGTCCCACCAACAGTGTAAAAGCATTCCTATTTCTCCACATCTTCTCCAGCACCTGTTGTTTCCTGACTTTTTAATGATCGCCATTCTAACTGGTGTGAGATGGTATCTCATTGTGGTTTTGATTTGCATTTCTCTGACGGCCAGTGATGATGAACATTTTTTCATGTCCCTGTTGGCCGCATAAATGTCCTTCTTTTGAGAAGTGTCTGTTCATATCCTTCACCCACTTTTTGATGAGGTTGACTTTTTCTTGTAAATTTGTTTAAGTTCTTTGTAGGTTCTGTGTATTAGCCCTTTGTTAGATGGGTAGATTGTAAAAAATTTCTCCCATTCTGTAGGTTGCCGGCTCACTCTGATGGTAGTTTCTTTTGCTGTGCAGAAGCTCTTTAGTTTAATTAGACCCCATTTGTCAATTTTGGCTTTTGTTGAAATTGCTTTTGGTGTTTTAATCATGAAGTCCTTGCCCATGCCTATGGCCTGAATGGTATTGCCTAGGTTTTCTTCTAGGGTTTTTATGGTTTTAGATCTAACATTTTCGTCTTTAATCCATCTTGAATTAATTTTTGTAAAACATGTAAGGAAGGGATCTGCAGCTTTCTACATATGGCTAGCCAATTTTCCCAGCACCATTTATTAAATAGGGACTCCTTTCTCCATTTCTTGTTTTTGTCAGGTTTGTCAAAGATCAGATGGTTGTAGATGTGTGGTATTATTTCCGAGGGCTCTATTCTGTTCCATTGCTCTATATCTCTGTTTTGGTACCAGTGCCATGCTGTTTTGGTTACTGTAGCCTTGTAGTATAGTTTGAAGTCAGGTAGTGTGATGACTCCAGCTTTATTCTTTTGGCTTAGGATTGTCTTGGCAATGCAGGCTCTTTTTTGGTTCCATATGAACTTTAAAGTAGTTTTTTCCAATTCTGTGAAGAAAGTCATTGGTAGCTTGATGGAGATGGCATTGAATCTATAAATTATCTTGGGCAGTATGGCCATTTTCACAACATTGATTCTTCCTATCCATGAGCATGGAATGTTCTTCCATTTGTTTTTTGTCCTCTTTTGTTTCGTTGAGCAGTGGTTTGTAGTTCTCCCTGAAGAGGTCCTTCACATCCCTTATAAGTTGGATTCCTAGTTATTTTATTCTTTTGAAGCAATTGTGAATGGGAGTTCACTCATGATTTGGCTCTCTATTTGTCTGTTATTGGTGTATAGAAATGCTTGTGATTTTTGCACACTGATTTTGTATCCTGAGACTTTGCTGAAGTTGCTTATCAGCTTAAGGAGATTTTGGGCCGAGACGATGGAGTTTTCTAAATATACAATCATGTCATCTGCAAGCAGGGACAATTTGACTTCCTGTTTTCCTAATTGAATACCCTTTATTTCTTTCTCCTGCCTGACTGCCCTGGCCAGAACTTCCAACACTATGTTGAATAGGAGTGGTGAGAGGGCATCCCTGTTTTGTGCCAGTTTTCAAAGGGAATGCTTCCAGTTTTTGCCTATTCAGTATGATATTGGCTGTGGGTTTGTCATAAATAGCTCTTATTATTTTGAGATACATCCCATCAATACCTAGTTTATTGAGAGTTTTTAGCATGAAGGGCTGTTTAATTTTTTCAAAGGACTTCTCTGCATCTATTTATATAATCATGTGGTTTTTGTCCTTGGTTCTGTTTATATGATGGATTACATTTATTGATTTGCATATGTTGAACCAGCCCTTGCATCCCAGGGATGAAGCCAACTTGATCATCGTGGATAAGCTTTTTGATATGCTACTGGATTTGGTTTGCCAGTATTTTATTGAGGATTTTTGCATCGATGTTCATCAGGAATATTGGTCTAAAATTCTCTTTTTTTGTTGTTGTGTCTCTGCCATGCTTTGGTATCAGGATGATGCTGGCCTCATAAAATGAATTAGGGAGGATTCCTTCTTTTTCTATTTATTAGAATAGTTTCAGAAAGAATGGTGCCAGCTCCTCTTTGTACCTCTGGTAGAATTCAACTGTGAATCCATATGATTTTTTCAACAAGCAAGACCTTAGGAAAAATAATTACATAACTTCGTCAAAGTTAATTTATAGGTTAAAATTCTTTATATCTTTATGGCATACTCATTCCAATTAGGCTTTCAAGATGCAACATCACCTGTGACAGAACTTCTACACTTCCATGATTACACTTTAATCATCATTTTCTTAATTAGCTCTTCAGTCCTTTATATCATTTCATCAATAGTAACAACTAAACTAGTCCACATGAGTACTATAGATACTCAAGAAGTAAAAATTACATGAACTACCCTACTGATATTATTTTAATCCTAACTGCTTTACCACCTTTACAAATCCTATATAGGCATACCTCAGAAATATTATGGGTTTGGTTCCAGACCACTGCAATAAAGTGAGTCATATGAATTTTTTGGTTCCCCAGTGCATATAAAAGTTATGTTTACATGGCTCTGCAGTCTTCTAAGCATGCAATAGCATTATGTCTTTAAAAAGTACACACCTTAATTTAAAAATACTTTATTGCTAAAAAATACTAACAATCATCTCAGCCTTCAGTGAGTCATAATCTTTTTGCTGGTGGAGGGTCTTGGCTCAGTGTTGAAGTGTGGGTGGCTACTGACCAATCAGGATGGTAGTTGCTGAAGGCTTTGCTGGCTGTGGCAATTTATTAAAATAAGAGAACAATGAAGTTGGCCACATTGACTCTTTCCTTCACAAAAGATTTCCGTAGCTTGTGATGCTATTTGATAGCATTGTATCCATAATAGACATTTGCTCAAAATTGGAGTCAAACCCTGCCGCTGCTTTATCAACTAAGTTATGTGATATTCTAAATCCTTTGTTGTAATTTCAACATTGTTCACAGCATCTTCACCAGGAGTAGATTCCATCATAAGAAACACTTTTTTAAAATTATACTTTAAGTTTTAGGGTACATATGCACAACGTGCAGGTTTGTTACATATGTACACATGTGCCATGTTGGTGTGCTGCACCCATTAACTTGTCATTTATATTAGGTATATCTCCTAATGCTATCCCTCCCCACTCCTCCCACCCCACGACAGGCCCCGGTGTGCGATGTTCCCCCTCCTGTATCCAAGTGTTCCCACTGTTTAACTCCCACCCATGAGGGAGAACATGCGGTGTTTGGTTTTCTGTTCCTGCAATAGTTTGCTGAAAATGATGGAAGAAACACTTTCTTTACTCAACCATAAGAAGCAACTCCTCATCCGTTCAAGTTTGGTTATGAGATTGCAGCAATTCAGTCACATCTTCAGGTTCTACTTCTATCTAATGAAAGTTCTCTTGCAATTTCTACTACATCTATTGTTACTTCCTCCACTGAAGTCTTGAACCCCTCAAAGTCATCCATGAGGGTTAGAATCAATTTTTTTCAAATTCCTGTTAATGTTAATATTCTTTTTTCTTTTTTGAGATGGGGTCTCACTCTGTCACCCAGGCTGGAGTGCAGTGGTGTGATTTCAGCTCACTGCAACCTCCACCTCCCTGCAACCTCCATCTCCCAGGCTCAAGCAATCCTCCCACCTCAGCCCCACAAAGAGCTGGGACTACAGGCTCATGCCATCGTGCCCAGCTAATTTTTGCATTTTTTGTAAAGATGGAGTTTCACCACGTTGGCCAGGGGGGTCTTGAGCTCCTGAGCTCAAGTGATCTCCCGACCTCGGCCTCCCAATGTGCTGGGATTACAGGCATAAGCCACCATGCCCCAGACCTGGTATTTTGAACTCCTTCCATGAGTCACAAATGTTCTTAATGGTAAATCCTTTCTGGAAGGTTTTCAATTTACTTGGCCCAGATCCATCAGATGCATCACTCTCTATGGCAACTGTAGTCTTACAAAATGTATTTCTTAAATAATAAGACTAGAAAGTTGAAATTATTCCTTGATCTATGGGCTGCAGAATGGATATTGTATTAGTAGGCACAAAAACAACATTTAATCTCCTTGTACATGCCCAACAGAGCTCTTGGGTGACCAGATGCATTGTCAATGAACAGTAGTATTTTGAAAGGAATCTTTTTTTTTCTGAGCAGTAGGTCTCAATCGTGGGCTTAAAATATTCAGTAAACAACGCTGTAAACAGATGTGCTGTCATCCAATTTTTGTTGTTCCATTTGTGGAGCACAGGCAGAAATAATTTAGCATAATTCTTTTAATTATTAATTTATTTTTGAGACAAGGTCTCACTGTGTCACCCAGGTTGGGGTGCAGTAGTGTGATCAAAGCTCACTGTAACCTCAAACTCCTAGTCTCAAGGAATCCTCCCTCCTCAGCCTCCTGAGTAGCTAGGACTACAGGTGTGTGCCACCATGCCAAGCTAATTGTTTTCTTAAAAAAAATTTTGCAGCAATAGGGTCTTGTTATGTTGCCCAGGCTAGTCTTAAATACCTGGCCTCAAGTGATCCTCCTGCCTCAGCCTCCCAAAGTGCCAAGATTACAGGTAGAAGCCACTGTGCCCAGCCTATATAATACATATGTATGTGTGTATATATATGTGTGTGTCTGTGTGTATTTTTTTTTTTTTTTTGACATGTAGTCTTGCTCTGTTGCCTAGGTTGGTTGAACTCTTGGGCTCAGGCAATCCTCCCACCTCAGCCTCGGGCTCAGGCAATCCTCCCACCTCAGCCTCTCAAGTAGTTGCAATTACAGTAGCTAGAATTATAGGCATGCACCACTGTGTCTGGTTCTTTGATTTAGCATAGTTCTTAAGGACCCTAGGATTTTTGGAATAATAAATGAGCATTGACTTCATCTTAGAGTTACTAGCTGCATTAGTCCCTAACAAGTAGGTCAGCCTGTCCTTTGAAGCTTTGAAGTCAGGCATTGACTTCTTCTGTCTAGCTATGAAAGTTCTTGATGGCACCCTCTTCCAATAGAAGGCCATGTTGTCTACACTGAAAAATCTGTTGTTTAGTGTAGCCACCCTCATCAATGATCTTAGCCAGATTTTCTGGATAACTTGCTGCAGTTTCTCTATCAGCACTTGCTACTTCACCTTGCATTTTTATATTACGAAGATGGCTTCTTTCCTTATACCCTATGAACCAACCTTTGTTGGATTCCAACTTTTCTTCTGCAGTTTCCTTACCTCTCTCAACTTCATAGAATTGAAGAGAGTTAGGACCTTGCCCTGGATCAGTCTTTGACTTAAGGGAATGCTGTGGCTGGTTTGATCTTTATTCAGACCCCTCAAATTTTCTCCATATGAGCAATAAGTCTCCCTCCCTCCCTCCCTCCCTCCCTTCCTTCCTTCCTTCCCTCCCTCCCTCTCTCCCTTCCCTCCTTCTCTCCCTCCCTCCCTCCTTCCTTCCTTCTTCCTTCCTTCCTTCCCTCCTTCCTTCTTTTCTCCCTCTCTCCCTACCCCACCCCCATATTTCTCTTATGTCAAGTGAGGCAGTGGGAGTGGAGAAGGAACAAAGAATAACTGGTTTTGATTAATTAGTTATAAGCATGACCGTACTTAGATCAGCCTGGCTTCCTTTCTTATTATTCATGTATTCACCGGAGTAGCACTTTAAATTTTTTCAAAAACTTTTCTTTTGCATTCCCAACTTGACTGACTGATGCAAGAGGCCTTGCTTTCAGCTTCAACATGCCTTCGTCACTAAGCTTAATCATTTCTAGCTTTTGATTTAAAGTGAGAGATGTGCAACTTTTCCTTTCACTTGAACACTTATAGGCCATTGTAGGATTACTAACTGACATAATTTTAATATTTTGTCTCGGGGAACAGGGAGGCGGGAGCAGGGGAAGAGGGTTGGGGGAACAGCCGGTTGGTGGAGCAATCAGAACACACAACATTGATAATTAAGTTTGCTATCTTATAGGGTGCAGTTTGTGGCACCCCAAAACAATTACAATAGTAACATCAGAAATCACTGATCACAGATCACCATGATAGATATAATTATATGAAAAATTTGAAATATTGTGAGAATTACCAAAATGTGATACAGAGACATGAAGTAAGCACGTGCTGTTGGAAAAATGGCGCCAACAGACTTGATCGATGCCGGGTTTTCACAAACCCCCAATTTATTAAAATCACAATATTTGCACAGCACAATAAAATGAAGTACAATAAAATGGGACATGTTTATACATAAGAGATCAAATTAACAACCTCCAACTGCAACAGCCATAGGCCACCAATGATGTTGAAGTTTTATTAACATATAGAGTGTAAAGAACTGAACTTTGATTCTTACGTAATTCCTACAACAGACCTAATGGTAATGAACTGGGAGAAATTCAGCAAGGCCTGTTCAGATTCATTTCTGTGTCCCCTCGTCTTCAGGGATGAGAACGTTCCTTTCCTCCGGGTATACAGAGGGCATCTCTCGTGTGTCCCTACTTCAGGGGGAGGTCAGAATTATCCATCCTAGGTTTTTATGGCCTGCTTCATGGGAGAAGGGTGGAAGAAGGCGAGAGTGACCTTCCCGCTTCTGCTGTTTTCTCAAGTGCCAAGATGCCATCATTTAGGGTAGTGTATCCTGATCCTCATCAGCTATTTATGAAAACACAGAGCAAAACTTCATCTTTCTAAATAGACCGACGTGTGTGTAAATGCCTAGGAAAGGCCTGGAAAGCACGCTCTGCTGGGAAGGTACCAGGTGGGAGTGAGGAGTAGGCCACAAGGACTTCTACTTGGCCTGTATGGTGGGCATTTTTTTTTTAAATTTATTTTTTATTATTATTATACTTTAAGTTCTAGGGTACATGTGCATAACGTTCAGGTTTGTTACATATGTATACTTGTGCCATGTTGCTGTGCTGCACCCATCAACTCGTCAGCACCCATCAACTCATCATTTACATCAGGTATAACTCCCAATGCAATCCCTGCCCCCTCCCCCCTCCCCATGATAGGCCCCGGTGTGTGATGTTCCCCTTCCCGAGTCCAAGTGTTCTCATTGTTCAGTTCCCACCTATGAGTGAGAACATGCGGTGTTTGGTTTTCTGTTCTTGTGATAGTTTGCTAAGAATGATGGTTTCCAGCTGCATCCATGTCCCTACAAAGGACACAAACTCATCCTTTTTTATGGCTGCATAGTATTCCATGGTGTATATGTGCCACATTTTCTTAATCCAGTCTGTCACTGATGGACATTTGGGTTGATTCCAAATCTTTGCTATTGTGAATAGTGCCACAATAAACATACGTGTGCATGTGTCTTTATAGCAGCATGATTTATAATCCTTTGGGAATATACCCAGTAATGGGATGGCTGGGTCATATGGTACATCTAGTTCTAGATCCTTGAGGAATCGCCATACTGTTTTCCATAATGGTTGAACTAGTTTACAGTCGGTGGGCATTTTTTATAGTGAGACTGTATTTGAGTCTAGTATTATTTTCTTAATCAAAACCTTTTTTCCTAAGTAAAGAAAGAAGGAATAAAATATCACAAAGCCTGCTATTATGATATACTTTATAACATGGGAATTTGTTTTATTTTCCTTAGCACAATTCAATTATTATAACTGACTTAAAAATATCCTTTGTATTAATCCTCATTAATTTATAATTACCATTTAATCCAGTGTTTTTCAAGCTGTAGACTAAGATTTATCAGGGGTTTGTGAAACCAGCATATGGAGTTTCCATCAGTACTTTCTTAACGAAAAAGAAAAGAAAAGAAAGAAAGAGACCAGGCATGGTGGCTCACCACCTCAAGGAGGCCAAGGTGGGAGGATCACTTGAGGCCAGGAGTCTGGGAAACATAGGCCAGCCTGGGAAACATAGGGAGACTCTGTTCCAGCCTGGGAAACATAGGGAGACTCTGTTTCTGCGAAAGTAAAAGTAAAAAAAGTTGGCTGGCATGGTGTTGTGTCCCTGTGGTCTGAGTTACTCAGAGGGTGAGATGGGAAGATTGAACCCAGGAGTTCGAGGCTGCAGTGAGCTGGGATCAAGTCACCGCATTCCATGTCTCGAAAGAAGAAGAGGAAGAAAAAAGGAAGTAAAGGAGGGAAGGAGGGAGAAGGAGGGAGTAAGTAAGACCTCAGAGTAGAACAGAATAGAGTAAAACAAAAAGCATTAGTGTGCTATGCAAGCCATAAGGGCAAATACTGTTTTGCAAAACCTTGCGATGTAAAACGTATTTCTTGCTGTGGGCTGTGGCCCCCAAATTTTGAAACTCACAGACAAACCATTTTCTGCTTGACTTTGTGAAGTGGCTAAACAAGACCGAATTTGTTCTTTCGTGTAGTTGTAGTATACATTATCTTGAAGAATCAAACACTGAAGAAAAAAAAAAAAAGCACTGCAGGTTTCTTCTTGTTCATTCTTGCTGTTTTCTCATTAAGTTCCCCTTTGAAAAGCAGAACTAGGAAAGACTGCAAATGTTGATGGATAAACTTTTCTGCTCCTCCTTACCTGGGCTCATTAGCACAGTCAAGGAATCTCTCAAAGTGAGGCATTTAAGAGGCTTCTCCTGGTTTCCAAAGTGCACCATTCTTTTTAACTTAATGAAGAAACCAGCCAGCAACTAGATGATCCATCGAAAATTTCTTTTAGCCTAGATTTCCTATTGCAAAATATCAAAGAGATACATTTAGAATCATGAGTATTTCAGATTTGTCAACAGAGAACCCAAAAGTCATATTATCATTTTTTTTTAAAAGAACGGATGCCTTCTTTTACCCTCCATTTGCCTTTTTAAAATTTACTTTTAGGCTGGGCATGGTGGCTCACGCCTGTAATCCCAGCACTTTGGGAGGTCCAGGTGGGTGGGTCACTTAAGGCCAGGAGTTCGAGGCCAGCCTGGCCAACACAGTGAAACACCGTCTCTACTAAAAATAGAAAAAATTAGCCAGGCATAGTGGTGTGCGCCTGTAATCCCAGCTACTGGGGAGGCTGAGGCATGAGAATCGCTTGAACCCAGGAGGTGGAGGTTGTAGTGAGCCAAGATCATGTTACTGTACTCCAGCCTGGGCAACACAGTGAGACTCTGTCTCAAATAAAATATAAAATAAAATAAATAAAATTCGTTTTTATTTTTTATTTATTTATTTATTTTGGAAACAGAGTCTCGCTGTATTGCCCAGGCTGGAGTGCAGTGGTGTGATCTCTGCTCACTGCAAGCTCCGCCTCCCGAGTTCAACGGATTCTCCTGCCTCAGCCTCCTGAGTAGCTGGGACTACAGGTGTGTGCCACCATGCCCAGCTAATTTTTGCATTTTTTTAGTAGAGATGGGGTTTCACCATGTTGGCCAGGATGGTCTCGATCTCTTGACCTCATGATCCACCCACCTCGGCCTCCCAAAGTGCTGGGATTACAGGCGTGAGCCACTGCGCCCAGCCTGAAATGTACTTTTATATTCAAACAGTTAGTTCCAAATAGATCCTTTATTTTTATTTATGCATGATTCCCCCATTTTATTATTTGTATAAATGTATGGGTTGCAAATGCAATTTTGTTACATGCATAAATTGTGTAGTGGTGACGTCAGGGCTTTTAGGGTATCCATTACCCAAATAATGCACATCGTACCCATTAAGTACCTTCTCATCATCCATGCCCCTCCCAACCCCTCACCTTTAGAAGTCATATTATCTAGATGGAGGAATTTAGAAAGTGGATTTTCTGAAGTCATGTTTTCTAGGATAAGGCATATATTGTCTTTGCTGTGCAGTGGTGCAGTTAAATTTATCCATGTACACCTAGTGAATTGTATTAATCACATGGAATTTGTTTAATAAGAGAAGTTTCTGAGCTGAACACACCACATACGTTTAAACATGGAAATGTAACTGTCTCTTCTCTTCTTCTTTCCCTGATTCCAAGCACCTCACCTTACCCGTCCACCCTTGAAGCTGGACCACATTAGCCGCTGAAGCATGTGCTCTTCATCAGGGCCTGGAGAAGCCTCAGTGTGAGGCAGTGAATAAGGCACTGAGACAATCTGGCTTCAATATGGCTAATGCCTAATTAATTTAGTTCTCCGTCATTCCTATTTCCCGCAAAAGAGAACAATTCAAATAATCCATAATCCCACATAATTATGTTATTGTTTTAATGTATTACATTATGTATGTCTGTATGTATGTAGTATGTGTGTGTATATACATATATATATAGTGTGTGTGTATATATACCATAGTTGTGATTTTTAAAATGTCCTATTTGGTAATCTGTTTTCACTTATCTAGCACATTCTTATTTAGTGTGCCTGATTACCCACTTTTAATTTTAATGCAAGTGTTCAGGCTATTTCCTTTTAATAGAAAAGGAAATGGAACCAGATATAGATGATCCTGTTATTTAAATCTATATTTATCTATAGAAGCAGCGTGCCTGCTGACTTAGCTCTAAGAAACAGCGAGTCTTAAATAGAAAAGCAACAATCAGCTTTGCTTTATTTACTACTGAACTAAATTCCACCTACCAGAATTCTCAGAATCAAGTTCTATTTCCAGTCTACATTATTCCTTGGGCTATTCTATGTAGACTTGCGATGGGGAAATCAGTTCTGAATTCACACTTCACATGGTATTTTGCTAGTGATCATTCTGGTGGCAGGGCCTGAAGTGGCCATGGGCCTTTGATATTCTAGTATGATGTTTGGTTGTACGATGGGGTCTGCAGAGTGCCCCACTGTCTTGGCTTGAGGGGTAGCAAAGAGTTGAGTCCAGAGCAAATCCTCCAGTTAACCCTGTCCAAGGGCAAGGGTGAGATGTTTCCCTTCCCCGTGCCATCGCCCTGATGGGTTCTAGGGACCTCTTCTCCTCAAAGAGGCTTTATGCATGTCCTGCAACATTAAAAGTAAGTCAGAAAGGGACCAAGTCTTGGGCACAGGCAGGTGCCACTCTTGGAGGACGGTTAGTGGATGACAGACAATCTGTCAGAGAGGTCATGGCATATACTGATGGTTTTCTCCTTGGCAGAGTAGCTCCATATTCCTTTTCCATTCATCCCTGGGGGTAGCACTCACTTTTCCCTATAGAGACAGAATATGCCAGATATTCATAGGCTCTATTGCAGCTAGGAGAGGGCACATGTGACCCAGTTCTAACCAATAAGAAGTAAGGGGAAGTCAGTTGAGAGTTTCTAGGAAAGATTTTCCTCCTTGCTAAAAGGAAAGATGCACAAGAATAGCACTCCTTCTCTGCCTTCTGGGGTTCTGTCTGTAGATGCAGTTACATGAGGGTGTGATGCTTGGAGCTATGGCAGCCACTTGCATCCATGAGGTAACAGCCTAAGAGAAAGCCCATCCCTCTGAGATAGCAGGAGATAGAGCCTGGGTTCTTCTTTTTTTTTTTTTTTTTAGACAGAGTCTCGCTCTGTCGCCCAGGCTGGAGTGCAGTGGCGTGATCTCGGCTCACTGCAAGCTCCACCTCCTGGGTTCACGCCATTCTCCTGCCTCAGCCTCCTGAGTAGCTGGGACTACAGGCGCCCACCACCGTGTCCGGCTAATTTTTTGTATTTTTAGTAGAGACAGGGTTTCACAGTGTTAGCCGGGATGGTCTCGATCTCCTGATCTCGTGATCTGCCCGCCTCGGTCTCCCAAAGTGCTGGGATTACAGGCGTGAGCCACAGCGCCCGGCCGAGCCTGGGTTCTTGATGACAGTAAGCTGCTGAACCAACCTTAAGACCTCTTTTTTAGGACTTCTTATGAGATAATTGTCTCTGTTAAGCTGTCTTTAGACAGAGGTGTTACTTGCAGCCAAAAGCATTGTAACAAGAAGTCAGTGGGAACGACCTTCAGAAAACTCCCCCCCTCTGGTGGCATTTATGCCCACCAGGATGGAGGGTGAGACTGCTGAGTCAGCTTCTGAACCCATGGCTCTTTCAGGAATAAGGTCCCCTTGTCTTGGGCTCCGTTAACCTCTCCCTTTCTCCCTTCATCCCTGTTGCCCTACCAGTCCTTACCTCCAACAGCCTGGGAAATCTGTTTGTTGTCTGAGGATATAGAAATCTGACCCATACTCATCATAATTTTTCTGTGCTCTGAATTTTCTCAGGGTCTAAGCTTTTGATACTAAAAATAGACTCCTCTTCTTGAGGGCTTTGTTTTTGTTTTGAGGCAGAGTCTCACTCTGTTGCCCAGGATGGAGTGCAGTGGCACGATCTTGGCTCATTGAAATGTCTGCCTCCGGTTTCAAGCAGTTCTCCTGCCTCAGAGTCCCAAGTAACTGGAATTACAGGCGCTTGCCACCATGCCCGGCTAATTTTTGTAGTTTTGGTAGATACGGGGTTTCACCATGTTGGCTAAGCTGATCTCAAACTCTTGACCTCAGGTGATCTGCCCACTTCGGCCTCCCAAAGTGCTGGGATTACAGGTGTGAGCCACCATGCCCAGCCAATAGACACCTCTTTTTTTTTTTTCCCCTACCATAGCATCTTTCAATTTGCAAAATATTCTAGATGCTTAAATGGGAAGAAAGCCAAGAGGATGTGTGTGTATACGTTGTAGTAGAGGACAGGGGTGGGGTGGGGGAAGGCTATGGTGGTGGTGACAGAGGATGTGGCAGATAGAGGAAGAAAAACACAGATCTCAGCTCACTGCAACCTCTACCTCCCAGGTTCAAGAGATTCTCCTGCCTCAGCTTCCCAAGTAGCTGGGATTATAGGCACCACCACCATGCCCAGCTAATTTTTGTATTTTTGGTAGAGACGGGGTTTCGCAGTGTTGGACAAGGCTGGTCTTGAACTCCCAACCTCAAGTGATCTGCCAGCCTTGGCCTCCCATAGTGGAACTCTAGCCTTTTTAGAGATGCTTGTCATGAACATTCACAGTCTTAATATTCAGAGGAGGACATGAGTAAAATCACAAATAACATTTTAAAACTCTTAAACGTTGCCCCTTTGTGATCTGTCAAAAAGGCAAAGTCATTTTCAAATCCAATAAATAGCTTTCATTTGCTCCAGTCATTAAAAAAATAATTTCAGAGCTTCTGTGTGCTAGGGTCTAGGTGCTAGGGATATAGCAGTATATGAGACAGAAAGAAATCCCTGCCATCAAGGAGTTTACAGTCTAGAGGGGCAAGGCAACTAACGAACAAATAAAGCAAAAGAGAGAAAGAGAGAGAGAGAGAGAGAGCGAGCCAGGAAGCACTAGAAGACGCTGGGGGAGGGACTGTCATTTTGAATAGGATGTCAGGTTTCCTGAGAAAGTGAGAGATCTGAGCAAAGGCGATAAGGAGGAAGCCTTGAAGATACCTGGGATAGGAGCTCTGGGGCAGAGGGAACAGCAAGTGCAAATACTGAAGGCAGGAGACCTCCCGGCACGGATGAAAACAGTTTACATTGGTGTGGCTGGAATGGAGTGGGCAAGAGGAAATTAGGAGAGACCAGGTTTCCAGAGCTGATGGGCAGCCAGACTGAGGAGGACCCTGCTTTGGGCAAGGGAAGCTTGGAAAAATGCCTCTTGGTTGACTTCCCTCTGAATGGCTGGCTAACTGGTGCCACATCCTATACTCTTGGTTGTCAGAAGTCCCAACTTCCCTCTGGGTTTATTCTATGCTGTAGCAGACAATTTTAAAGTCACCTGCACATCATGCAGCTGATGTGTGGGAATTTCTGAAGAAGTCTGAAAATTCAGACGGCATTCCCTCAGGCACTAGGCAACTGAATTTTGTTTTACTTCTTTTGTACTCCGTATCTGGCACATTTCTCTCTCTCTCTGTCTCTGTCCCTATCTCTCTCTGTGTCTCTCTCTCTTTTGAGACGGAGCCACTCTCTGTCACCAAGGCTGTAGTGTAGTGGCCCGATCTTGGCTTACTGCAGCCTGGACCTCCAGGGCTCAAGCGATCCTCCTACCTCAGCCTCCCGAGTAGCTGGAATCACAAGCACACACCACCACATCAGGTTAGTTTTTAATAGAGACAGGGTCTCACTATGTTCCCCGGTCTGGTCTTGAACTCCTGGGCTCAAGCAATCCTCCTACCACAGCCTCCCAAAATGCTGGAGTTGCAGCCACCACTCCCCGTCCTTCTGGCATATTTCTGTTTGTGATATTTCTCCTCCCAGAGGCAACGGTGACACTGAATATCTGATATATATATATTTATAAATATATGCTGTTGAAGATAAAAGGAAACCAAGTTTGCATTTTAAAATCTTGGTGAAAAAATATGTCATCAAAAGTACATATTTGTCATCAATCCTTTAAAAAGTACCACTTCGGTTGGCTTCTGTAGCCCCTTCTCCTTGCTGTGTGTTGATATGGAATCTCTGCTATCTGTGCAGAGGTCGCTATGGGTAATTTTTGTTCTTCTCTTGTGGAGGAACAGATTTAGCAGGAAACCCTGCTGCTCGCTACGTTGGTTCATCTCTCCCTTTGCATTTTGTCACGTTGGGTCTTTCCCCTGGTTGGTATGGTGGTGCAGCAGGGGGCTCTGGCTGCAGAAGGTAGGTTGAGGGCTGGGAGGAGGCCACACTGGGGAATTCTGCAGGTTTGATGGGAACAAAGGATAGAACTGAATTTCTTCTCCCATTATCTAGTACTGACCCCGCCTGTAGTGCCTCTGAAATTTTGACCTGGTATAAAATCTTTGAATGAACAGGGATTCTGAAGGCCAGCCCGTTTCTGCCTTTATCATCCATACATGTGCCTCAGACTGTTCTTGGCAGATGGGCAAAGGATTGAATAGTTCCACCATGTCAATGTATTTGTTTTTCACAATCTCTCTGCTCAGTTAACATTTACTTAATTATTTGTACCATGTTCTAGTTAGAAATGCCCACCAGCTGCTCATCAACTACATTCCAAACCTTGGTGTTCTCGAAGGGAGATCTGAGTGTGCTGAGTGGGATGATCCAGTCAGTCATTCCTCAATAGACATCTACTGAGTGCCTGCTGTGTGGGGGTCATTGTTAGCTGTAGGAGTTACAGAGAAAAGAAAATATTTTAACTCTGGAGAAGCTCATGGGTTTTTTTCTAGCACTATTGAAAGGACTCAAAAGATGGTTCATCCTTCAGCCCCAAGGTCCCTTTTGATACTTTCCTTGTGGATTGGGTCTTTTTTTTTTTTTTTTTAACAGAGTTTTGCTCTTGTTGCCCAGCCTGGAGTGCAATGGTGTGATCTCAGCTCACTGCAAACTCACCTCCCAGGTTCAAACGATTCTCCTGCCTCAGTTTCCTGAGTAGCTGAGATTACAGGCATGCACCACCACACCCGGCTAATTTTATATTTTTATAGAGTTGGGGTTTCTCCATGTTGGTCAGGCTGGTCTCAAACTCCCAACCTCAGGTGATCCGCCTGCCTCGGCCTCCCAAAGTGCTGGGATTACAGGCTTGGGCCACCGTGCCTGGCCGGATTGAGGATCTTTATGTCCTACTGGGGCCAGAGGTTGGGCAGGCAGCTCCGGCTAGAGATGCTGATGGTGATCTAGAAAGCAGTGAGGCTCAGAGAAGGCAAGTGCCACCCCAGAGTCACCCGGTGGTCTGGTGAAGATGTTGGGGAGGGATCCCAGTCATTTCAGAAAAAAATATTTTGGAGACGCCTGAGTTTGGAAGTAGGAGAAAGCTTAATTGATGTGATGCAGGAACATCTCTGAGGAGATGGGGAGGGCTTGAAGCCTGCAGAGGTTCCAGAACAGAGAAAGCTCTCTCCTTTCCTTCCTCCTCTTACCTGGCATGCGTCCTCGCCCCAGGATCTGGAAGGAGTTCAGATGCTCTCCATTCTGGGGCCTGAGGACAGAACTCAAGAGTTAATCAATGTAATGTGCTTAGAACCATGCCTGGCACACAGTAAATGCTCTGTAAATGTCTGTTTATTGTTGTTATGCTATGATGATAACTGGTCCAAATTATCTAACCAGGCTTTTCATCTGAGTGTCTCATCAGCAGTGGGGTTGCTGGGCTGAATCCTATGCAGGCCACCTTTTGGCAGATGGCACATCTCTGCTGCAACCCTTGCCAGTACCATGTGACTAGATCCCTCTGCAGCCACGATTAGTACTTACCTGGGAAGGGTAGGAGCTGGGGGAGGCTTGCAGGCCCCACCCTCCTTAGAGCAGGACAGGGGGTCACAATGAGATGCCTGCCATGGTCATTCTGGTTCTTTCCACATAGCAAAGAACCCCAGGACACATTTTGTACACAGGGCAGCAAGAGGATTCCAATCTCTTTGTGAGGAAGATGGAGGTTCTTATTTGGGAAAGGGGACTCTGGAATACTCAAGAAGTGTCAAGAAATCCCAACTTACCCCGCTGTTGGAGAGGATGCCCAGTAAATATGGAGTGGGCAGGTTTTCTCATGTCCCTGGTGGTGTGAGACCTGTTGGGTTATGACCTGATGGGTTAACCAATCCTCCCGAACCTCACCAGGATTCTTCCTAGAAAGTGCTCAAGAATTTATCTGGCAATTGGATTTAAAAAACAAAATAACAAAACAAAACCTCCCCAAAACAGGTAACCAGGGCTTCCCTGACAGCAGGGGGCTCCAGTCACCCACATGATAAATGTAAAGCAAACGTTTCCATTACAGATCTGTTTTGGTAGTGTGATTAGACGTTGAGTTTAAGATACATGCTTAAAATTCTTTTGCAGAGGAAATCTTAAGACTGCCATTATAGAAGCTGCCTAAAAAGTGAGACAAGAGTAATTACTTACAGTATCCAGTATCCACCAGGTATGTGGTATAATTATTAAAAATTCATAATATCGCTATCACCCACATTTCTAGAGGGTTTGCTAAGTGGCAGGCTCCATGCTAAGAAGCGCTTTACGGTCACCATCTCATTTAACTGTTGTAACAACGCTGTGATGGTACAACTCTAAGAAACTAGATGCAGCATCACTGTGGCCTGCCCAAAGTCACCTTCCTCAGCCCTGTCTGGCCCCAAAGCTGTGTTCTTAGAACTGCTAGGCCAGGCCTTACTGCCTAATGCCTGGAAAGTCACTCTTTTCCTTACGAACGGTTATTCGTGTTCTGGAAATCAGCCAAGCCCTTATAGGAAGACTCTTGTTTTGGATTTTGGGGAGCAGGGAGAGAATATGTATCATGATCTGAAATACAAGAGGGAAAAAAAGAAAATGGTCTGGCTTGTTCTGAAATCTGAAATTGAATGGAAGGTAGAATCTTTTCAGCTAAAGTGGGTTTTTGTCTCCTGCTGGGGCATTTTCCCAGAGGTCCATGTTTTTAGACCCAAAGTCCTTTTTCCTCTCCTGTCACTTCAGGATTAGACCAGAAGGCAGGAAACTGGATTCTACCCCAGGCTTCTCTCCTTAGATTGGGTCAAATCCTTAGCCTCCTAGAATGTTCAGGAGTTTTATTTGCATGTAACGTGGGGATACTCACACTGCCCCTTTTAGAGATCAGGTTGGCCATGCCGAGTGTTGCACAAATGTGCTGTATCACTGTGGTCAGGACGACGCAGGCAAAGAATCTAGGCACTCTATATAGAAGATGCACGCAGACTTCCTTTTAGGGAGGGCCTGAGTGAGGGAATAGGCACGCTAGAGAGAGCAGAAAGCTTCGCAGAGGTATATTTTTGGGACTGATGCAAAATTCCATGCCGTGACGTTCCAGTGACTCAGCCCAGTGGGTGGAAGTGATTTTAAATAATGACAGTATCATCATCTCCCTCCTCCTACAGTATCACACATCACCAAACACACACTCACCGGCCCCAGCTCTCCACAGGGCTGAAATGAATGGAGCCAACACATGTGGTTCTCTGAGCAACAGGGTAAGATAACACATTTATTGTGCAAATGCTTTCTCTTCCCCAGAAACCAAATCCAGGTAAACAAAGGGTGATTTTTAAAAAGTCACCTTGCACATCCTCAAATTTTAAACAGTCCTCTGGGAGTTAAGTGATTATAATTATAGCCACCACCATCAGGGAAGAGGCCACTTGAATTAATTAGAAAGGGAAGCCACCCAATTTCAGTT
Organism: Theropithecus gelada; assembly: GCF_003255815.1. Taxonomy (NCBI): domain Eukaryota; kingdom Metazoa; phylum Chordata; class Mammalia; order Primates; family Cercopithecidae; genus Theropithecus; species Theropithecus gelada. The sequence goes on from NC_037676.1 coordinate 105,394,007, forward strand.
AAAAATATTTAAAAATTGGTAACATTTTAGGCAAAAACCGCGGTAATTGGACTGGGCAGCTTACAGATGCCTCTTTTCAGACAGAACAATAGGCGAATCAGCCCAGGACAGAGGGTGCAGGTCATGACCGGGTTTGGATCTAATAAGTGGGGTGCAGGGGGTGGCTTCTGGAACCAAAACAACGCCCGGCACAGTGGGGAGTCTTGTGTCCTCCCGGAACCCGGGGGCCTCCAGAGGGAAAGGGTCAGTTAAGGACGTTGCTGGGGCTTCTGAAGGAGTGCAGTGACCCCAACAGAAATCAAAGCCCCGGAGCCAGCAGTGGGGGAAACAGAAGAGTGGTTTCCTAGGAGGCGCCTCCTTGTGAATAAAAATGAATCGGAGATAGAAAAGGTTGGATCGGAAAGGAAAAGAAATGCTGGGTGGCATCCACTGTGGGAGCCAGAGGTTGTGGGGAGGGGGGCAGGGTTGGAGCCTTCAATTTTATCCTCACCTTTGCTCATCCCAGAGCCTAAGGCTCCAGATTGAGAGCTGGAACCATACGTGAGTTATTTTGTATGCATCATCTTAAGAATCAATCATCATGTACTGTAAGGACAAACATGAATTAAAAAATAAAAGGCTTAAGTCTCCCTGTTAAAGATAAGAGATTTCTCTCCTCTCCTTTTTCTTGGAACTTTTACTTTAGAAACCTTATCATTGTAAATTCTTTCTTCTCTCTTTGAAATGTATATAAACCCTTTTGAAGACTAGATTGGCATTTTTCAGCTTTATGACCTAGGAATGTCTTTCTCAAGGATCAGGAGGCCATCTCTGCAATGTAAGCATTAAGGGAGGTAGTATCCCTATGTCCCAGTTTCTGAAGGAAGTGAGGGGCCTAACCTCAGTGGGCACCTCGCCCAAAGTTGCAAAACCACCTTCTCTCATAAAGATAGGGGACGTTGGCAGGGCGCAGTGTCTCACGCCTGTAATCCCAGCACGTTGGGAGGCCGAGGTAGGTGGATCACGAGGTCAGGAGTTCAAGACTAGTCTGGCCAACATGGTGAAACCCTGCCTCTACTAAAAAAATACAAAAATTAGCTGGGTGTGGTGGCACGTGCCTATAATCCCAGCTACTCAGAAGGCTGAGGCGGGAGAATTGCTTGAACCAGGACCCGGGAGGCAGAGATAGCAATGAGCCAAGATTGCACCACTGCACTCCAGCCTGGGCTACAGAGCAACACTCTCTCTCTCAAAAAAAAAAAAAAAAGTGGGGGGGACGTTTGTTCATCCTCTGAGTAAAGTCAATTAGCTAACACAGGCAAATAGTTCTGTCAAGTCCTCTGATTTGACAACTAGTTATTGATGATCTTGAAAACATGTATGTATGGGTTATACCTACTTGACTATATAAAGGGATGAGATTTCTTTCTGTCTTTGCAATCTCTCAGCAGACTGCCTGCAATGGGCACTACATTCTGGTTTAATGCTTATTCAATACTCAAAGTGTTTTTGTTTTCTATTACTTTTGTGGAGAGGATTTCTGGGTTGGGAGAAGATTTTGGTTGTGATTATATTTCCCCAACAGATCTTACCATATGTCTGTTCTGTGCCTGGCCTCCTGGACTCAATCCATATTTGTAAGTACAATGTATGTCACCTTGGCTTTTTATAGCTAAAGTTCTCTTAAAGGACCCAAACATTTCCCAAGAGATGATCTTAAAGCTTGGTGAAGTAAGAATCAGATATTATTATTTTCATTTTATGGTGGTCCCAGAAGGTAAGGGGCTTGTCCAAGCTCATGTAATCTGGAGAAAAGCAAGAAATTGTTAAATCTCTGTACTGCAAGACACTCCATGCCTGCTGCCGTATCACCCATCCTGCAGCAACCCATGCCACGTGGATTTCCACTCTATTAGAATATTATAGTTTTCTTTTCTATCACCTGGAATATTCACCTTTCCCCCAAATCCCTGCTCCTGCTCTGTATCATCATATTTGATCCACTCCTAAGTATAATATGTGTGCAAGACAAAGGGGGGCACATGTCCCCAGAAAGACTTGTTCATTAATGTTCACAGCAGTTCTATTCACGATCGCCCCAACCGGGAAGCAACCCAAATGCCTATCATCAGGCCAGTGGCTGAACCAGCTGTGGTGTATTTATACAACGGAATACTACTCAGCCACTCAAATAAACTACCTATACATACATGCAATAGTATTAGTGAATTTCAAAAGTATCATGCTGAGCTTAGAAAAAGCCAGATACAAAAGACTGCACATGAATCCATTTATGTAAATGTAGGTAAAAGATTACCGGAGTCCATGTATGTAAAAGACTGTACATGTGCCCATTTATTAAAATTCTGTAACAGGCAAACTAAGCTATAGTGATGGGAAGCAGCTCAGTGGTTGACCAGGGTGGGAGTGAGAGAGACTGACTGCACATGGACACAAGAACACTTTATGGGATGGCAGAAATGTTCTCTCTCTTGGTTAGGGTGGAGGATGCACACATGTATCATTTGTCAAAACTCAAAATGTGCACATAAATTGGGTATCTTAGTCTGTTCAGGCTGCTCTCCCCAAATATCACAAATTGGGTGGCTTATTGACAACAGAAATTGACTTCTCACAGTTCTGGAGGCTGGAAGTACAAAATCAGGGTGCCAGCACGATCAGGTTCTGATGAGCGCCCTCTTGACAACTTCTCACCAAGTCCTCTCATGGTGGACTAGATAGGGGAGCTCTCTGGGGTCTTTTAAACAAGGGCATTAATCCCACTCATGAAAGCTCCGCCTTCATGATTGAATCGCCTCCCAAAGGCCCCACCTCCTAACACCATCACACTGGGGCTTAGGTCTCCACATACCAATTTTGGGGGGAACACAAATATTTAGTCCACAGCAATGGGCATAGTTGATTGTATGTAAGTTATGCATCTATAAAGCTTATTCAACAAACAATTATACAGTTTTGTCTATGCACAAAATTTTAACTAAAAAAATGCAGTTTACTTTCTCAGCAAAGGTGACCTGGTTCACAGATGACAGGAGAGCGACCTTTCTGCAGAGTGCTCTGCATGCATCACAAGGGTTGCCCCTAGCCCCTCCCCAGTCTCTGAAAAGATGCAGACAGAGGGCTGGTCATCATAACCTGCAGCTGGGAGTGGTGTGTTCCCAGAGTTCTTCTCCCAGGAAAGCCTGCACTGTCAGGAGAATCACATGCAGCCCACAGCTGGCGGGCTTTGTAATGAATCATGATGCTTTTATAGGAAAGAAAGGGCTGTGATTCATATGTGTCATCGTTGATGGGAATATTAAGGGCTCCCTTCTCCTAGGGGAAAAATAGAAAACTGTCTCTTTAAATATTTCATTTCTTTCAAAACAAAAAGTCACTTCAGCTCCTCCCCACTGATTCATTTGAGAGAAAAGCTGTCAGGCCCTGTATTTGGTTGAGGCAAATCCTTTCTCAGAACAAGATAGTGCCATGTGTAGGAGAATCACCTAACCCTTGTCGGTGTTTATCAGATGTGGAGAGAATACCTGCTTCTCTCTTTGTCATGTGACCCATCGATCCTGCTGATCTCGTGCCATCAGCTGAGGGGTGACTGGGTTTCCCACCCACAACAAGGGTTCAGGCAGGGGCCATGGGCCTGAATTGTAATTCAGTGTTTTGAAACAGCACAGTTACTAGAGGCTGGGAAGGAAGTGGGATGAAGAAGCATTGGTGAATAGGTGCAAATATGCAGTTAGACAGGAGGAATACGTCTAATGTTTGATAGCACAGTAGGTGACTGTAGTTAACAACAATGTATTATGCATGTCAAAACAGCTAGTAGAGAAGATCTGAAATGCTCCCAACACAAAGAAATGATAAATACTCAAGGTGATGGATATCCCAAATGTCCTGATTTGATCATTACACATTGTGTATATGTTTCCAAATACCTTATGTACCCTGTAAATATGGACAAATGCCATGCATCATTTAAAAATGAAAAAAATAAAATAGACATCATGAAGTCAGCAGATATCAGAATGGGATCTGAGAGAGATTTTAAAAGAGGCCTTTGTACACAAATCAGATTTCTATTTACCTTAAGTGTGGGCTTCCTTGAAGTCTCAAGGAAAGAAAGTGAACCAGACTAGCATTTCTCAGTCCAGAAATCATGGGCTGGCAAATGATCTAATTTCTTTCTAGTAACTCCAGAAGCAAGGGAGCTGAGAAGAGGATTGGAGGGCCTGAGGCAGAGGGGACTGTGTGGTTGCTAACATGGGTCTCATGAGCCTGAGGAGCTGCTACTGGGGACAACTTGAGGCCCACTAACATCACCCTCTACCTTGCCATCAACAAGTCCCTCTTGGTTTTGGAAACCTCGAGTCTATGAAGCCAGTGAAGCCTCCTGAACCACTTCAGAGTGGTTGGGTTTACATTAACAACCAAACCCATCACCCCATCCCCGGGAGTTTAAGACAGAGGCCAAGGGGACTGAAGAAAGAAAAAAAGGAAATAGAATAAAGACAAGAGTCAGCTCAAAAGCTTCCCCTTTCCTGGAATTAATGGCAGCCCCAAATTATTCTCATCTGTATTAAAAATTGTTAGGTAATTAATGTGTGCATCTCTTCTGAAGCAGATGTCACGTAAGACACTAGGAAAACTGAGACCTAGTCCTTACTCTCAAAGAGCTCCCGGCTCAGTAGAGGAAGCTGATACAGAAACTCGATCTCATCATTCAATGTTTTAGAAACAGTAACAGTGATAACAGGCTGGTGGGGTGGAGATGTGTAGAGAAAACAGAGACAGCATCCATGGTTCCAGACATCCTGATGACCACAATAATAATAGTTTACATTTATTAAATGGTTACTCTGTACCAGACATTGTGGTAGGTTTTTACAGCACATCTTCCCTTTGCCTTCCAACAACTCTGTAGAGGAAGCAGTATCATCATCTTCAGGGTCACCCTGATGGCACAGCCCACCCTACTCTGGCGGCCCTGGGAGTAACAGGCATCCATTCAGGAAGGACTGTCCTTTCACCAACACCACCCATGGCTGACAGCCAGCATGGTTCGTTTCTAGGTGTGCTTGGCCCTGAAGTTCAGCTGATCCTGCTCTAGCTATTTGGGCTGACGTTGAGCTTTGAGGTGGCCCAGGGAGAGGGAAAGCTGACACAGAGGCTGAGACCTCAGTAATGAAACGAGTGGTCAGGGAAGTGGGGGTGGATTTACGGACAAAGGCAGTGGTTTTAGGGTTGAATTGTGTCTTCCCCAAAAGATAAGTTGACATTCTAACCACCTGACTCTCTGCAGGATCAGACCTTATTTAAAACTAAGATTGTTGCAGATGACTTTAGGTCATATTGGAGTAAGGAAGGCTTTTAATCCAATATAGCTGGTATCCTCCTAAAAAGAGGAGAAAGACACACAGAGAGAAGATGACCACGTGAGAATGAAAGCAGACGGGAGTGATGCCACGACAAGCCAAGGGACACCCGGCATTGCCTGTTGTCACCAGATGCTAGGAGAGAGGCATGGAACAGACTCTCCCTCAGAAGGAACCACCCCAGCCGACACTTTGATTTCCGATACCTCCAGAACCAGGAGAGATTGATTTCTGTTTTAAGTGCCCAATTTGTGGCTCTAGGATGCTAATCGTAAACGCTAGCATGAGAAAGGGCTTGGTGTGTCTGAACAAAGATCAGAAGGCAGGCGTGGCTGGCAGTGTGAGTGAGATGGGAGGGCCTCCACGACCTCTCTGGCTGGGTTGTGGGCCGCTGTGGTCAGCATGCCTGTCACTGCCCCCTCGTGGCCACCATGGGATACTCCGAGCTGCACACTGGCCTTTGGCCGCAGAAAGAACATTCAGATTGAGTCAAGAGAGCTGGGTTCAGCCTACCCCTTTATTTCTAGTTAGGTAACCCGCATTGCCACTTTGCTCCTCTGTCACGTGGGAGGAGGATTATGACATCTGGCCCATCCATCTCTCAGGGTGTGAATGGGGAGCAGGGGAAACTGTGTTTGGATGCTTACTGTGAATCATTTCTACCAGGATGTTAGGTGCAACTTCTCCTGTTATTCCACAGTTTCAGCAGAGACCCCAGAGGGAAAGAAAAATAACTGCTTATCTATCCAGGACTCACTAAAAGATTACAAAATCCATTTTCAGACTTTTAGGTCCTTATATGCCTGGCGACTACACAAGAAGAGGCTGGGGGGACAGAGCAAGGGACAGGCAGAGGGGAGTTCTTTAGAATGAGAGCTGTTGGAGGGATGAGGCAGGAGCGTCTCACCGTGCCCCCTTCCTGTCCCCACCACCACCCCACAACAAGCCTTGTGAGATTTTGAGGCTTCAAAACAACCCGCAGGGAGCTTGACAGGTGCACTGGGGAGTTGGAGGGACAAAAGGACTCATACTTGAGCCACATTTCAAACCCTAAAGGCCAAGCCCTGTTAGAGTGGCCTATGGTGGCAGGATGAGGAGAGGGGGCATGCAGTGAGCTGCACTCACAGCCACAGGGCGCAGGAGGGTGCTTCCCACGGCTGGATGAGGACCCCACAGAAGAGAGCAGGCGCTGAGCTACCTTGAATGGGACTCTGCCCCAAAGAACCATCTAGAAGGCAAGGTGATCCCAGCAGAGTGACTCAGAGGGGAGTGGACCTCAGAAGCCAGAGGCTGGGGGAGTCATACATACATGACGCAACTTGAGGAGCATCATCGGAGACCTCCAAGAAACCTACAGGAGTCCACATGGGAGCGAGTGAGCATGAGGTGTGCCATGCCCAGCGCACTGATTCCAGAAAACACCTGCAGTTATCAAAAACTGCGCTGGAGCTTCTGCCCCTTATCCACATCTCATTTGGAGGTGCCAGAAGAGTATTTGAGCAAGATAAGGAAACGGAGAGAAGTCCCCAGGCTTCTTCTTCCCTATGTTGGGTTTTTGAGCCCGAATCGGTTCTGAGTTTTAAAGTGGATGTGGGATTATAGCTTTGGTAGTCGACCAAAATATCTCATAGTAGACTGAACTATCCCAGTTTTATGGGACCTCATTCTGCCCTATTCTGGACTTTCCAGTATCTGAAAAAGAAGACCCTTCATTAATAAATGGGATGACTGGAAAAGCTATGGGACCTTTCTGAGAATTCATCCAGGCGCAGGGAAAACAATTTGAGAGAAGTTGCTCAAAGAGGTAGAGGTCAGAAAGAGTCAAGACTTTTTCTGTTTGTACAATACTGAATATTACTCTCTCAACAAAGAAGTGTGGTTAGGTAAATGTTAGCCTTGGAATCTTCTTTCCCAGAAATAAAAGGATCAACACGGCCCACTCTCCTTATTGTATAGCCCAGTGAACATTTACTTAAGGGAACTAGCCAGTGAATATTTACTTAAGGCAAATGTTTTAAACAGTTATCAAATATGGAGTATTAGAAGTCATTGTTGTCTTTTGTTAATTTTATTTAGATTGAATCATGATTTAGCAATAAAAATCCAAGTCTCCACTTAAGAAATGCTATTTGCCTTCAAAGAAGGAAATGAGACTACTTCTTAAGTTGTGCTTTGCTGTGATGTTGTTGAATTGAGACGATTGGAAGCGATTATGATTAAGATATCAGTGTCATATGTTGTATAGGTTTGTAGGCACTTTGAAATGAATAGGAATGCATTAAGTCATAAAATATTATTAGAACAGCTGTGTAGTTTACAAAGAATCCGATGTATACTGAGTACCACAAATTCTAGTGCTTGAATCTCATAATACTGCTGTTGGCATTTGTCAGAACTTCTTTGGTTAAGAGTAAAAGGAACGCAATTTAAACTAGCTTGAGCTGAAAAAGAATGCGTTGGTTCATATAATTGGGAAGTGTCTAGAGGTGAATTTGCTTTCAGATATGGCTGAATATAGGGCTGCCTCTCTGTGTCTCAGCTCTGCTAATTATGTTTCCCTTCATTTCAACAAACTTTCCTCTTAGGTGGGCAAGATGTCTCCTGGTCCTTTCTGACTCCCGTGTTTCCTTCTTCCCAGCTCAGCAAACGCAGTAGAAGGGAGGCTTGTTTCAGCAGAGTCCACAGAGCTATAAATCCCAGAGACAATTCCACTCCTGAACCAACCTCTTTGGCCAAGAGATGGGAAGCCCTTATTGGCCAGCTTGAGTGATGTGGCCATCTCTGTAGTGAGAGGCTGGTGCACAATGATCTACAGTCCCATGAGGACCTCACAGAATGGGCAAAGGTCCCCAAGGGGAACCAGCAGAAGGGGATGGAATAGAGTGCCACCTCAGCCAATACAAGCCCATTTTTCCCTTTGTTCACAGAATTGGCACTTTCTTGCCCAGAACTGGAATTGAAATGACATCCCTTCACTGTGAACCACTATTCTTCCCATCCACTGAGTTAGTCTGCCTGTCTGAGACCAAGTCATGCAACTACTGGCCTAGAGAAAGAAACTGCTTTGAGTATGTGTAGTTTTCTCCCCAAAGCAGCAGGGCTTTATTTTTTAACCTATCTATACATTTGTTTATTAATTATGTACATACATTTGCATTTGGAGAGGATTCAAGGCATCTTACAACAGCACAAATATGATATAATCAGTAAGATAAGGGCTAAAAACAGCAAACACCAAGTAAGAAGGGTATCAGAGAGATAATTGTCTAAAAGAATCTAAGTTAAGCATGGCTACTTGCAGTTCTGCTTCTGATATCGGCAAAATAAGCTCTCATTGGACCAACCCTCCCACAAATTGTACCTATAAACTCTGGACAATCAATACTTGCAAGATGGAAATAGCATGGGGTGAGTTTTTTTGTTTTGTTTTGTTTTCGTGGCTTCTCAGCTAAAGCCAGGCCTCATTGTACCACATGGTAGATAGCTAAAATGCCAATCCAAAAGCTACAATCCTTCCGGCCTGAAGAATCAGATGATAACACTCAGGGCAACCACAACTCCTGGAAAGTGAAAGAGGGAAATCCAGACATGGAAAGAGCCAGACGGCCCCAAATTCCTTATATTTTGGCCAACTCTCTGACTACCCATTAAATCATGCATACGTAGTGCAGATTTCAAGCAACCCAGTGAACTGAGATTTGAGCTGCACCCCGAGAGGCAGAGTTTGCAGCTGGAATCCAACCAAGTTAATTCCCTGCTAAAATAAAATCAACGTTCACTGGAGGAATATGGCGGAATCCAGAGTCTGCACAGCCCAACATTCACAATGTCCATGATACCATCCCAAATAACTCAACACACTAAGAAATAGGAAAATGTGCCACATTCTCAAGAAAAAAAGATAATTAATGGAGGTTGATTTGGAATGGTTGAATGGAAAGTTGGAATGAGCAGGCTCACAAAAGCTTAAAATAATTTTCAAAGCAGGTATTATAATTACACTAAATGATACAAAAGAAAATATGTTGTGATGACTTGCAAAAGAGGAAATCTCAGCAGAGAAATAGAACAATAAAAAGAACCAAATGAAAATTATAGAACTGAAACAAATATATACTTGAAATAAGTCATTAATGGGCTTAATAGCAAAATGGAGATGAAAAGAGGGAAAAGTCAGTGAATTTAAAGATAGCCTAGTAAAAGTTATCATATCTGAAGGTGGGTACTTTCACTTAGCAAAGTGTAGCCCTAAGTTTACTGTCCACCAAAGCACAGAGGGAAACCAAGTGGGTTGTCAACTGAGTTGCTCACCTGAAGTTGTGACATTATGTTGTAAGAGGCTCTGACAGCCAGCACCTGCATATCCTGAGACACACCTTGGGCCAATTATTAATCTCTTTTCCCTCCACTCTAACACCCTTCTATTCTCTGCTCTGTGATGCTGGGGTGTATATTCTGCAAACTGCGTTTCTTTTTTGCCAGCTAATTCCTTGTTAGGTTCTGCCAGCTACTTCTTTGTTAGATTCTGCCACTTGGGCGATAGCGGGAGACTGCAAGACTGAAGGACTCCTTTCTGTTTGTTTGTCATTCTGTTTGCATTTCCTCTATAGCCCCTTCCCTACAGTTGTAAGTGATCTGGTCTCCAGTTTGTTCCAACATGCTCCCTCTAGAGGTACCAGCACCTGCTGGGCAGTACAGTGGCTTCTTCTTAGAGGTCTGTTGTGCCATTCGTATAGGTCTGTTTTTTAAGCATTTAATTTCTGACAACTTCAAACTCTTTTCTTTGTTCCCTCAACCTTAGAAATGAGAGCTGCTTCCTGCATTCATGACCTCTGTGTAATCTCAGTTTTTCTTTTGAAATTTTCAGTCCTCTAATTCTTGTTTTAAATTTTCTGTTAAAACAACTCCTGGGGTTTCTATTTTCCTGACTTACCCCCAACTGATCTATATCCCTTTTTATTGACTGATGTAGATCTCTGATTACCATATGTAGGGCTGGCAGTGGAAAAAATTTGAAGAACGAAGTTTGTTCTTGGATCCAAGATACCTCCTTTCAGAGCCCCGATGCCCAGATATCCACCACAAGTATGCAAGGTTCCAGGCTCCTGCCAGCCCTAGATCCCTTCCATTCCATCACTCACATCCCTAGGGACTGCATTTTGATTGGTAGCAATAAGTGGTCATGGATTTTTGTGAGATAAACTAGTTCCCTAATATGCAAGCTAAAGTATTTCCCTCCCATATAACTTACTTCCTTGGCTTAGATAAACATACTTCTTAGAAAGGCCTTTATGGAATGTCAAAAATGGAGGAAATCTCAGATGTAGTAGCTAACCCATGGTTTTCATGTGGTAGACATAGACATAGCCATCTCCTCCTCTGTTCACGTGTAGAAACTTGGGTGCTTGGATGTTCCTTCTTCCTTTGACACCTTCTTATCTGGGCCACTGGGAAAGTTAAAGGAGCTCAGGCGTGAAAAAACAAAACAACAACAACAACAAAAACCCAGGCATTTCACAGACACTATTTGTTAGAAATACAGCAAATTATTTGTAGCTGGTTACAGATAAATTAGTCTAATTTTCTCAAGCAGTCAGTTGAAATACAATTTTCTAAACTTTGCTTTGAGTAATTGAATGTAATTTGAATTAGGGGTTGTGTATAACTCTTGCATGTTTGATAATCAACAACTATCCCCACTTCTTCTCTCTATAGAAAAGAAAGGATTTTATTTTCCGTGACTTTCAGATCACATGCCTTATGTATATTTCCATGCTCAGAAATACGCTCCTAACCCTGCAATTTAGCCAACCAATCCAATGCTTTAAGATACTTCAAGATAATACAAGCAAGTCATAAGGCATATGACTCAGTAAATGGTAACTATAATAATACTGTGTCCTCTGTATTTTCCAAAAATGGTCTTAACAATATTTCCCCCCACTCCCCACATATTCTTTTGAAACCTTGCCACATCTCCACCAAGAGGGGGAGTCTATGTCCCCTCCCCTTGAAACTGGATGGGCTTTTGTGACTGTCTTCCCTGGTGGAGTGTGAAGAAAGTGATATTTGAGACTTCTGATGCTTGGGCATCAAAGGTGATATTGTGCCTGCCTTCATGCTGGACAGTCTTCATTGCAAAATGACATAGAGATAGAGAGAGTTGCTGGAGAAACCCGGCAGTTCCAGCCATCAGCTATTTGAGGCTTCTCATCCTAGGTGCAGACACACCAGTGACCCTCCAGATGATTCTAGCCCCAGTCACCATCTGATTGTAACTGCTTGAGAGAGAGAACCCCTAGACTCACGAGGTAATAATAAATTATTGTTATTGTTTGAAGCCACTAAGCTTTGGGCTGATTTGTTATGTAGCACTGGCTAATGGATACAATATTTAATGTTTGGCAGGTATTGATGATGAGTCACTTACTATGTTAAATGCTTTGCAGGGATTACCTCATTTAATTCCGATTATCCCAGAGGTAAGCATTTTTATCCACCCTGAGAGAAGTTAAGTGATCTGTCCAATGTCACACAACAGTCAATCTGGTATTTCAGTTCAGACATTTGGACTCTAGAGCCCCGAGCACACAACCACTAAGCCCTACCACATGCAGCGCTGCCCGTATTCATTGCTTTTCTGCTGGGTAACAGCATCCCCTCTGACCCTGGCACACCCATTGCTCTGTCCTCCAGCAGCAGAGAAGCATGGTGGGTGAGCAGACAGGTGCCAGCAAGGCCATATGGATCCAGCCAATGCTGAACCCCAATATTATCACTTTATTCCTTTGGCTTTAAGACTATGTGTTGTGTTTTTTAAAAAGTACTCACTGGTGGTGGCGGTGGTGGATGGAGACATGCTATGTCATATAGCCCATTTGCACTTGGTAAGGATGAGTTTGTAGGATGTCTTCCTATTGGAAGATTTTAATGACATCTGGGGAAAGGAGAGGGAAAGAAAAAGAAAGAAAGAAGAAAAAAGAGGGAGGGAAGGAGGAGGGAGGGAGGGAGGGAGGAAGGAAGGAAGGAAAATGGTGGAAACACGGCACAGACACCCAGAGGGGAAAGGGTTTGGAGGAGGTCAAGGTGCCAGAGGCAAGCATCCATTTGTGTACGATGCATTTTCATTCATTCATTCATTCATTCATTCATTCATTCATTCATTGTCATTCAAACATTATGTTGGATGTCCACTGCATGCTGGGCCCTGCGTGGAATGCTGGCGATGGATCTACCCTTTAGCAAAGGTTAAGTCCTACTCTAGTTCACACATACAAATGGAGGTGCACACAATGTATAATGGGAGCACTTACTCCTCAATAGGCAGACAGATCAGAGAAGGATTCCCAGAAGAGGTGACAGCTGAGCTGAGGCTTAAAGGATAACACAGTTAACCAAGCCACAGCTGGTGAGTGTCAGACCAGGAAACAGCATGAGCAAGGGCATAGGATAGGATGCATGGGAGCAGGAGCACTTTTGAGCTGCCGGAGGTAAAATACAAGTTAGGAAGCACCGAGAGATGAGCCTGGAGGTGGTGGCAGAGAGGGCCTTGGTGGTCATCATCACAGAGTTGGGGTTTTGTCTTGTGAGTGATGTGGAGCCACTCAAGGGTCTTCAGGGGACTGTGAGAGACCATACATCACCAGTTCTTCCTCTTTCTTCTGCCAAACTCTTCCCTGCACGTTGAAGACCAACCCTTAAAATGAAATTTGTTCAAATTCCAGTGCAAAATCAGAGAGGAGAATGTTCTATCAGAGCGAGGAAACCTTTCTCACCATGTCTGCAACCCTTATTCTGTGAGGTCAACACACCCAGCTGCATGGTCTTCGGCAGAGGTGTTACTGTGGTCATCCACAGCATGCTTCTAGGGGCAGGACTTAATTGACTTTAACAGCAGCTAAATGCTCAGCTAAGAAGAGAAGCAATGGGCCAGGCGCCATGGCTCACACCTGTAATCCCAGCAGTTTGGGAGGCCGAGGCGGCTGGATAATGAGGTCAGGAGTTCGAGACCAGCCTGGCCAACATAGTGAAACCCTATCTCTACTAAAAATACAAAAAATTAGCTGGGCATGGTGGTGGGTGCCTGTAATCCCAGCTACTCAGGAGGCTGAGAAGGGAGAATCGCTTGAACCCGGGAGGTAGAGGTTGCAGTGAGCTGAGATCATGCCATTGCACTCCAGCCCGGGTGACAGTGTGAGACTCTGTCTCAAAAAAAACCCCCCAAAAACAGAGAAGTTATGGAAAACCATCATGCTGCAGTGAAATGAAATCAGGCTGCTCTGTGTTAGGCTGAGATGTGGAGACCCGTCTCCAGAGTCAGTCACACACCAACACAGGGCCCCCATTCTTGTCTTGAAAAATATATTAGTAAAATAAAGTAAATAAGACCAAGAAAAATAAGGCTGCTATTATTTGAATCATTTAGGAAAAAAGAAAACCTTTCTAGAACTGACAGAAGATGCTGATGAACACCCTGCCCCCATACTTATCAATCTGTATTGGCATTTGCTGTGTAACATACCTTTCTTTCCTACTAGAAACAATTTCTCCAGTTCAGGATATATGTCTTATTTATCAACTCCCAAAACTGTCCCGTCTTTGAATTCCTTTGACACTTAATGCCCAAGTTACTCATTTGGCACTTATGTTACCTTGTATGGTCTATTGTATTTTTATTCTGTTTATACATACTGACTCTTGAACTAGACTACAAACTCCTTCAAGGTAGGAGCCTTGCTTTGAACACTTTCTGTCCCCATTTGTTATTTGTTGAAAACAAGGCATGCCAAGGAAGGTGCTAGGGGCTGGATATGGGATAAGAGACCCTGGCCCACCTTTGGGGATTCACAGTCTGGGGAATTTCCTCAGGCTGGCCACAAAACCTATGAGACAATCCTGCTTTCCCGCTGAACTTGGACCTGGGAGGGGGTGGGGATGGGTGAGGCTGGAGCTGCTGCAGCAGGGTGCCTCCAATGCCTATAAACTTCCCTTTGGCTCTCATCAGTCTGGGCTGAATTTTCTATCAACCAATAGAAAATACAGACAGGTATTATGAGAGAGGGTGTTAGGAAATCCCATGCAATTATTATACATGTCACAAATGTGTGGGTGCATGTGCATGTGTGCGTGTGTGACAGACAGAGAGAGGAAGTGCACTAGGAGGAAATGCCATCTGAACTGAATCTTGAAAGACCAACAGGAGTTAACCAAAGATGTTCCTGAGAGAGTAGCAGGTCTGTGCTTGCATGCTGATGTCAGAGTCAGAGAAATTCCAGAAGCCTTCAGGGCCTCGGCACTCTCTCCCAATGCCCTCAAACTTCTGTTGAGGGCATACTCTTTCAGAAGATGATGGATGTGCAGAAGAAAATCATCTTCTGAGAATAAAATTGCTCTAGTTTCTGCATTGCTGGTTTTCTCTGAGCCTTTAATATGCTGATAGGCACCCAACAACAGAATCCTTTGTTGGCAGAGCACAAATTACCCTCTCTCTGTTGAACAGTTTTAGAAAGTTTATGCAGCACTTTTCAATGAGGTGCGGAGTAATAAATGATTCAGCAACACTTAAGTCCTGCCACCCTAGGCCTAACTGGTTACACTGTCATGAAAATTTACAAATTACATGGTACCAAAGACAATATAAATGCAATCTATTGGGTAAACAATTGCATGATGGATTACTGTAAACTTATCAATAGTTATTGCATAATTCAGTCTTTATTTTTGCATATGAAAGGCTCTCACTCAAGCATTATTCTGTATCTCATTGGAATACAGTATAGATGGCCTGGATCAGTGCAATGTGCAACAAGAGGACTGTATTGTCTCAGTTAGCAAAAACCTTGAAGAGATGAACCCATTTCAGAGACCCAGCAAGGGATCACCTGCATATACAGGCAGCAGCAGAAACAGGAATTTGGGATTTTATCCTGAAGGTAGTGGAAGCTTTTGGAGGTTCTTAACCAGGTGAATGCAATGATCAGGTGTATTTTAGAAAGCTCATTCACAGGGAGAGAGGATTTGAAGCGGGGTTGTTACTAGAGACGAAGAAACTAGTTAGGAAGTTATTTCAGGTATTGAGGGAGACATAATTCAGGGGCTAAGCTAAGGAAGTGACAATAGGAATGGAGAGAAGGCACAGCTTGAGAAGCATTTAGGTGGTAGAACTGATTGACTCAGCTCTGAAGCAGCTGTGGGGGTGAGAAGCTGGGGTGGGTGAGGGTGGGAGGAGGGTGGGGAGCGTTGGAGGAGTCAAGAATGACCCATGACTTTTGGTTCGTGCAACAGAGTGAAGGGCTGAGGCCCCATGGTTTCCAGGCAGCCTGTGCCAGTGAGAGAAAATGCAGAATAGAGCTTGGTTTGAACCCTGGCTCTGTCAACGACTTGGTGCCATGGCCTTGTGCAAGCAAGTTAATGTCTCCAAGCCTTACTTTTATCCTTTGTAAAATGGGACGATGATACCCCTCTCTTGCATGTATGAAATAATTAACACATAGTCTGTGTTTCAGAAGTGAAGTCACTGCTACTCAGAGAGCACAGAAGGAGAAGCAGTTTACAGAGAAAGATGAGTTTCAGTTTAGAAACACTGCACTTGAGGTGACTTGGACAGGCAAGTGGAGGCATCCAATAAGGCATTAGATTTATAGGTATGGAACTCAGGAGAAAGATCTGGGCCGGAGAGAGTTCTAGGGGCCACGGACTTTTTGAAATTAGGCCAAGGCAAGGAGGTAAATGAGAACAACCAGAGAGTGTGGAGAGGGAGAGAAATGCAGGCCCTAACAGACGGCCTTGGGAGCGTCACCATTCAACAGCCGGGGAAAAGAAGGAGAACTGGCAAGGGAGATGTTCTGGAGCTTGCAGGGCTGTGCAGTCAGAAGGAGGTGCAAACTGGAGTCTGAAGACGCAGGTTTGAGTCTCAGCTCCCTTGCTGACTAGCGGTGTGATCCTGGCAATTCAGGTAACCTCTGTAAGCTTGTCTTCTCATTTGTCAAATGGGAATGCTGCTGATACTATCTGCTTCCTGAGACTTTGGTGAGATAAGGTATATAATTTTTTTTTTTTAAGCTAGAGACCCTTACAAGTGGTTCCATGTGGTCATTTTTTCCCCTAGACTTAATCGGCTTGCATCTAAAAGCAAGGTCACTTTAAGAGGGTCTCTGAGACTCTGGCCTTGCTTGCTCAGCAGGAATTCCAGCCTGCTCAAATTCCTCCAGGCAGCTCTGGGATCCCTGGACAGAAGGTACAGTATCTGATGCCTGAGTGCCCCAAGCCCCTTCTGAGGAAACGGGACCTTATGCACAGGACCTCATGTTCTCCCACTTGACTTCACCACCCTGGCTACACCTGGTGGGAATTGGGATGGGCCCTGTTCCCAGGGGAGCTGACCAGCTGACCAGCCAGCAGCTCCCCAGTCTGCCCCGGGTGAGACAGGAGAATGCAGTCTGGAGGCAGGGAACATAAGACTGATTCATGCTGACTTCCTAGAACTAAATCAAATGGAAATAATTCGGCTATTACAGGAAATATCCTCACGATTGACACAAGGCGTAAACCCATTAAATGTCTTTGTAACTTTACTTGATCCTCTTCATTTACATAGGGTGTACACCAAGTAACCAATGAAAACTTCTAGAGGGTATTTAAATCCCAGAAAATTCTGTAACGGGGCTCTTGAGCCCCTATGCTCGGGCCCACTCCCATCTCATTTTCAATAAGTCTCTGCTTTTGTTGCTTCATTCTTTCCTTCCTTTGTAATTTTGTCCAATTCTTTGTTCAAGACCCCAAGAACCTGGACACCTTCCACCAGTAGCAAGGGGGCCACGTGATAGAGACCCTGCCCCTCTCCTGCATGGACATTTGGACTCAGCAAGTGAGGCCAGAGTCACAGAGACCCTCTTAAAATGACCTTGCTTTTAGATGTAGGCTGATTAGTTGCAGAAGCCCAGCAACTGGCAGAATGGTAGACATGGTGACAGTGTCCGGGTGGCTCATGGAGCCCCTCACAGCCATGGGTGGTGGCAGGAAATGGGCAGAGGTGCCTGGTGCCCACAGTGGAGCTACTCTCCGCCTGCCTTTGTCAAGCTGCTTCCCAGTTTCTTTTTTTTTTTTTTTTTGGTCTGTGTTCTTGTGTGTCTCACAATGCACTCTCACTGGTTAAAGTAACTTGAGAATGTGGCCGTGTCTTGTGGCTTAGAGGAGCCTCATTGTCATGGGAGTCTCCCAAGATCTCTCAGGAGGGAGTGGAGTTTTCTCAGAATAAAGAGCGTCAGCTACAGTGAAGAATGGAAATGGGGCTAATGTCTATTGACTGGGAACTGGTGAGCGACATCATGGCACCTCCACACACAATGAAATCCTGCAGCTGGAAAACAGAACAAGGAAGCCGTTTGTGTACTGATAAGGAGCGATCTGCAAGATATTTTCCTAGGTGAAAAATGTGAGCTTCAGAACGGTGCAGCAAAATCAAACTCAGAAAATATCTCTAGAATATTACACCTCATCTAATGACGCTGGTTGCCTATGAGGAGGGAAGCTCGAGGCCTGGGGGCAGTGATAGCAGAAGAAACTTTCACTAAGCATTGTGTAATAATTTTCCTAAATCTTGAATCATGAAATTCAGTCACCTCTTTAAACAATCAAATCAGAAAAAAAATCTGTTAAGAACATGACCTATAAAGTTGAGCAAGTCCTATGCTTGGGCTTGCCTCCACAATTTATTGCTGGGTAAAGTTAAGCGTTACTCAACCTCTCTGAATTCATTTTGCTCATCTGTAACATAATCACAGTAGTAACACCTGCCTGATAGGGCTGATGCCATTCAACCCTGATTGATTGGTTATTGTAGTTGTTTTGTTTTCTTTCTTTTCTTTTTTTTTCTTTTTTGAGATGGAGTCTTGCTCTGTTGCCCAGACTGGAGTGCAGTGGCGCGATCTTGGCTCACTGCGGCCTCTGCCTCTCATGTTCAAGCGATTCTCTTGCCTCAGCCTCCAGAGTAGTTGGGACTACAGGCATGCGCCACCACGCCCAGCTAATTTTTGTATTTTTAGTAGAAACAGGGTTTCACCATGTTGGCCAGGCTGGTGTTGAACTCCAGACCTCAAGTAATCCGCCTGCCTCAGCCTCCCAGAGTGCTGAGATTACAGCCATGTGCCACCATGCTTGGCTGTTGTTACTGGTTTTCACACAAGGCATTTTCCAATTCCCATTTTCCTCTTAGCCTAATAGCATGCTCCTTAAGCTACAAAACTGCAAAGCAGTGCTATCCTTTGTTTGCAGTTTTCCCTTTTTTGTTGGGTCCTCTCCATAAGGTAAGGGCCATTGAGGTTGGACCAGGTAAATTAAAACCAACCTCTACTGTACTCAAAATTAGCTCTTCTATTTGGAATGGGCTCATTGTCTTTGGACCCAGCCCATGCCTGATGCTCTCTTTCTTTAAAACGAGTTCTTTTCCCAGCCCCTTCTTGGTCCTCCTGCAAAGTTTTCTATGGATTATATAAGCGCTTTTAGATTCCCAGTGAACAAGTTTACCTTAAGCTATTAAGACATTCGTTATTATTATGGCGCCCATTTCCCATTATCTTCAATCACAGTATTTTGTGCATTGTAGTCACTGAGGAGTGATGAACATTTCATTCCCGCATAGTGATGCCTCCAGGGCTCGTGGACTGGACAGTCTAGGGTTGTGCTCTGCTCTGCAGGAGACAGGGAGCACCCAAGCCAAGTCAGTTCCTACCTTCCTGGCACTAGGGGGTGCTATCTTGTTTAGCTATTTTCTTAGTTTTATTTTTGCCTTTGAATGGATGGGCCTGCTGTATTTACATCTCCCTGCAAGGTTAGCAAAAGCTATACAAAGATAATTGTGGAAAGGAAAATAGGGACGGTGCACCCAGCTGTCTGACTTCCTCTCTGTGGGGAATGAGTGTTAAGACATTCCCAGGCTCAGTAGGTCTGGAATGGGACCCATATATGTGCATTCTATTAACTATTCAGGTGATATTCAAAGCCACAGATGGGTCTTTTATTTCATTTGTGATTTGCTTTTCCCATCTTTTCTTTAAAATGTGTCGGCCAACTCTCACTCATGGTGGCATTGCCCCTCCTGGGCCTGCTGATCTCTGACTGTGTATTTATTAGGTCTTCATCTGTGGGAGTCTTCTCAGCTTGGGTTGGGGGTGCTCTCTCTAGGGAAAATTTGCATCTGCTTCTTCTGAGAGCCATGGGTCACTGCCAGCTTGGAACCATTTAGAGCTCCTCATGAGTTCTGGTTTAATGAAGGTCTTAGGTTTGGCCTTCCCTCCCCATTGCTGACCTGGATCATGGCACGTCTACCATTATTAGATCTTAGCGTAGCTGTGCTCCTCCCTGCTTGCTCACTGCTTCCAGCTCTAATTTCTACTTATAGTTTGCTCCATTTTGTGTGGAGGAGTCCCTTGGCAACATCTTCTATTTCCTACAAGCCCATCTCATCTATGTTTTATCTAGGATGTAATTGTTTTGCAGAAGGAGAGCTGTATTAGTCCATTCTTATGCTACTAATAAAGACATACCTGAGACTGGGCAATGTATAAGGGAAAGAAGTTTAATTGACTCACAGTTCCACAGGGCTGAAGAAGCCTTAGGAAACTTATAATCCTGGTGGAAGGGGAAACAAACATGTCCTTCTTCACATGGCAGCGGCAAGGAGAAGTGCCGAGCAAAAGGGGGAAAAGTTCCTTATAAAACCATCAGATCTTGTGAGAACTCACTCACTATCATGAGAACAGCATGAGGGTAACTACCTCCACGATTCAATTACCTCCCACTGGGTCTCACACGTGGGGATTATGGGATTACAATTCAAAATGAGATTTGGGTGGGGACACAGCCAAACCATATCAAGGGCCTACAAGAATATTTGGTCCGAGATGTTATCAGTGGAAGTTTTTTTTTTTTTTAATGTAGATTTTCTTATTTCTATGAGGCAAAATGGTAATACATCTATTGTGAGGGAATTATTCATCAAACATATGCAATTTTGTCATTCTACACTGTAGGAAGGTTGAAGGATCACATGTCTGGGTGTAGTTTGTGTGTTGCTTCTCACAGAATTACTGGTATATTATATTGTGTTCTGTTCTGGGTGTCTTAAGGCCTGATAAGACAAGCATAGCCATGAGAAATTCTACAATTCCGCTTGTGTCTCCACCTACCTTTTTATTCCCTTTTGTTCAGTAAAGGGAAGAAAAGCCCACCCCACACTGTGGGTTTTAGATCCCATCCCTTTAATCTTCTCAAGGACCCTGCTCCATTGGAATCCTCCCTCTCCTGCACCATCAGTTCTCTCGCAGGGAGACAGTTCCCATCTCAAATGTGCTCTATTTCCCATCTTTAAAAAACCCACCCTTGGCCAGGTGTGGTGGTTCATGCCTGTAATCCCAACACTTCAGGAGACTGAGACAGGAGGATCACTTGAGCCCAGGAATTCAAGACCAACCTGGGCAACATGATGAAACCCCGTCTTGACAAAAAATAAAAAATTAGCTGGGCATGGTGGCACCGAGAGAGCCAGGTGTCACTGCCAACTTGGAACCATTTTGAGCTCCTTATGAATTCTGGTTTAATGAAGGTCTTGGCCTCCCCTGCTTGCTGCTGGCCCAAGAGTGAGGATCTCAATCATGGCACATCTATCATAATTTGCTCTTAGGGTAGTTCTGCTCCTCCCTACTTACTCACTGCTTCCAGGTACTTGGGAGGCTGAGGTGGGAGGATCACTTCAGCCCAGGTGGTCACGGCTGTAGTGAGCCATGATCTTACCACTGCACTCCAGCCTGGCCAACAGAGCAAGACCCTGTCTCAAAACAAAATGAAACAAAACAAAACCCACCCTTGACCCAACCTACCATAATTCACTTTTCTATTTCTCTTAAGAACCATATCTCTCAAAACATATGTCTATAGCTGCCACTTTCACTTCTTTACTCTCCATTTGCCTTTGCTTTTATTTGGTTTCTATTTTTAGCAAGGTTTTTTGCACATATTTTATTTTATTTTATTTTATTTTATTTTTATTTTTATTTTTTTTTTGAGACGGAGTCTTGCTCTGTCCCCCTGGCTGGAGTGCAGTGGCGCGATCTCGGCTCACTGCAAGCTCCGCCTCCCGGGTTCCTGCCATTCTCCTGCCTCAGCCTCCCAAGTAGCTGGGACTACAGGCACCTGCCACCGCGCCCGGCTAATTTTTTGTATTTTTAGTAGAGACGGGGTTTCACCATGGTCTCGATCTCCTGACCTTGTGATCCGCCCGCCTCGGCCTCCCAAAGTGCTGGGATTACAGGCGTGAGCCACCGCGCCCGGCCTTGCACATATTTTAAAGACAAGAATTCTATAAGACTTGTTATGAAAAACAACAGTCCTCTGCTTTCCCCATCAGAGACAGCTACTTATAACTCTTTTAGTTGCTTTTTCTTTTTGACATTTAGCTCTATGTTTCTGAATAAGATGCTAGTATTGTGCTACTTCATGATCCCTCAGTTGTGAGCAGTAGCTATTGACTGCCCCTACAGAGGAGGAAGATTTAGCTCTCATTCTTTCCCCTTCCCACAGCGCACACATACATTCTTCCATCTCCTACCATTCCTGCATGGTTACGTCTTAACTTTCCTTGGTTCAATAATCCATGTTTACTTTATTTTGATTATATAGTGATATTGAGAGCAGAGCCATCTAGTAAGCTTAGACTACTTTTTCTTCCTTACACAACTTTTAATTTGCCTTGGGAATAACTTTTTTATTTGCTTAGTTTTCTACTTATTACCAGTCCAACTTCAAACTGCCATAATTTATTTTTCTGCTCAAAACATCTAGATTTATGCTATTAGTTTTGTCCTCTTGAAGAATCCCTTCCAAAACCTCTGACTTTCTCCAATTTGGACTGTATCCAAACTGCCCTCAAGCCCTGGTGTAGCACTGTTTTGTTTTGTTGTGTTTTCTTTTTCTTTTAACTTTTATTTTAAGTTCAGGGGTACACGTGCAGATTTGTTATATGGGTAAACTTGTGTCATGGAAGTCTGGTGTACAGATTATTTAGTCATCCAAGTACTAAGCCTAGTACCTGATAGTTACTTTTTCTGATCCTCTCCCTCCTCCCACAGTCTACCCTCAAGTAGATCCCAGTGTCTGTTGCTACCCTCTTTGTGTCCATTAATTCTTAGAATTTAGTTCATACTTATAAGTGAGAACATACGGTATTTGGTTTTCTGTTCCTGTGTTAGTTTGCAAAGGATAATGGCCTCCACCCCCATCCATGTTACTGCAAAGGACATGATCTCGTGCTTTATAATGGCTGCATTTAATGGTGTGTATGTACCACATTTTCTGTATCCAAGCTGCCACTGATGGGCATTTAGGTTGATCCTGTGTCTTTGTTATTATGAATAGAACAGTTTTGTTAGAGGTCTCTTCATCAGTCTAAGGATTCCCTCATCTTTTGCCTGGGCCCTGGCTCCAACCAACCTTTTCTTTCCTGTTTTGGTGGAATACATCTTCTAGTTACTTCTTCAGAAGTGCACGTGAGGTAAAATTTTTGAGACCTTGCAAATAAAAATGCCTTTATTCTGACTTTTCACTTAATTGATGGCTAGGAATAAAAAATCTAGGTTTAAAATAATTTATTCAGAATTTTGAAGGCTACAGTCCACTGTATTCTAGCCTCTAGTCTTGTCATTGAGAATTCCAAAGACATTCTGATTCTTTTAAAACTTTTATTTTTTATTTTTAGAGACAGGGTCTTGCTATGCTACCCAGGCTGGATTTGAACTTCTAGGCTCAAGGGATCCTCCCACCTTAGGTTTCCAAGTGACTGGGATGATAGACACTTGTCACCATTCCTATCAGGCATTCTGATTCTTAATCTTATGTATGTGACCTATTTTTCTCTTTGGAAGCCTGTAGGATCTTCTGTTTGTCCCCAGGTTTCTGAAAATTTATGATGACATTCTTTGGAGGACCTTTACTTTAATCCATTTTGACAGTTTAATTCTAGAAAAATTTCTTGAATTATTTCATTGGCGATTTCTTCCCCTCTGTGCTCTCTTATCTGATTCTGGAATCCCTATTATTTGGATGATGGACCTCCTAGACTGATCCTCTAATTTTCTTCTCTTTTCTTTTCTATATTCTATTTCTTTGGCCTTTTTATGCCTCAGTTTCGTTTTTCCAGCTCTCTACTGTGTTTTACTTCTGCCATCATATATTTTATTTCCAAGGGCTTTTTGTGGTTGTTGTTGATTGTTCTCTAAATGTTCTATTTTATTTGTATTCTGTTCTTTTTTCAGGGTTGTAACATCTCTGATCTCTCTGAGGACATTAAATATAATTTTCTTGAGGTTTTCTTACTCTTATATAGTTTCCATTTTTTTCCAAGTAGCTCTTTTGCATTAGAGTCTTTCTTCAGATATCTTTTAATACATGCTGTCTGCTTATCCTTGACTATGGAAACCAAAAAGCTGATTTGAGCCTTTGTTCACCTGAGTGGAACTTACCCACTGTGAGCTCCGCAGTGGCGCAATCTGGCTTGACTATTTCCTTGGGCAGCCCTGATGTATCTTTAGGTATTTTCTCTGGATTGGTTGGTTTTCCAAGAGAATCTTTCCTACCTGTGCTCTGGAAGGTGAGGAGGGAAAGAAGCCTGAAAGTCTCAGCACAGGTAAATGTACAGTCTCTTAATCGTCCTATTTGATATCCCAGTCAAGAGACTCATTGTTTGATCTTTTCCAGAGAATGAATCCAGTCTTCTGCCAGGATGGGGAAGGGCATCTATTAAGAGTAGGGTAGGGGTCTGCAAATATAATTACTTTTTAAATTGCTTTCAACTAATTCTCCTTATTTTAATGCCAATTCACACTCCCGTGCCCTACCTCTACTTTTAAAGTTTCCTGGTGCCACTAACTCCTGAGACTTTGAAAAATTTGAGGTGCAGATGGTGTTGGTTTTAAGTTTCCTCACTACTGACATAGGATTCTGCCTTCTTTAGCCTGCTAAATTAGTTAAAACTACTCCAAATGGTTTCCAGCTTTCAAAATACTGTGGCGTTTTTGTCCTCTCCCCGTCTTACCATCCTCATGAGTTTATGTTAAAGATAATCACTTTAGTGTTTGTGTGTGTGTGTGTGTTTGGCTTCAAAAACAAGTAAAATTACATGCATGTGTTCCCATCTACTCATTAACCCACTCGCTCTGGCTCTGACTCCACCCCTCCACTGCCGCTTTTACCAAATTCACCAGTGATGTTCATGTTTCCCACCCAATGGGCTGTTTTTCATCCTTGACTCACACAAACACTCAGGAGCCTTAGTCAAAATTGAATGCTTTCTTCCTGACAGATGCTCTTTTCTGGACTTCTGTGACACTATACCTTTTTGGATTTGTTTTCTGCTTCTTTGATTTCTCCTCCCCAGCTTTCTTCTCAAGTTCATTTTCCTCTGCCAGTCCTTTAAAGAGGGGTTTCCTCAAAGTGTGATCTCAGGCCATCCTCTTTCTCTCTCTCTCTGTCTACCACTTTCTCCTTAGGAAATTGCACACTTTTGTTCATGGCTCCCACACTGATCTTCTTTTGATTCTTCATCTTCTCTATCTAATTGCCTACTTGTCTCCCAGGCATGTTTAACTCAAAATATCCAAAACAGACATCCTGATTTTTTTTCTCCAAATTTATTCCTCATTAAGTCTTCCTCACCTACCCAGATATACAAGCAGAAACTGGAAAGTCATCCTTGTTTTCTCCCTCTTCCTTACTTCTGACATTTAAAATATCAGCAAGCCTGCTTACTCTACCTCCGGACTGTGTCTTGAATCTATCCATTTTCTCCAACGTCACTGCCACTGCCTTAGTGTATAAATCACTATTATCTCTTTCCTTGACCATTGTAACAATCTCCAAATTGATTTCCCTGCCTTTTCTCTGGGCTCCCCAAATCAGTTCTCCATACGAGTGATCTTTTTTTTTCCTTTTTTCTTTTTCTTTTTTTTCTTTTTTTTTTTTTTTGAGACAGTCTCACTCTGTCGCCCAGGCTGCAGTGCAGTGGCATGATCTCAGCTCACTGCAGCTTCCGCCTCCTGAGTTCAAGCGATTCTCCTGCCTCAGCCTCCCAGGGTAACTGGGATTACAGGTGCATGTCACCACACCTGGCTATTTTTTTTTTTTTTTTGTATTTTTAGTAGAGACAGGGTTTCACCATGTTAGCCAGACTGATCTTGAACTCCTGACCTCAAGTGATCCACCCACCTCAGTCTCCCAAAGTGCTGGGTTTACAGGCATGAGTCACCGCTCCAGGCCACAAGTGATCTTTCAAAAACAGAATATCAAATTATTCTCTCTGTTAATAAAAGTACTTTTCATTGTCCCTAAAACAAAAGCCAAACCTGTTACCATGGTTTCTGCACCAGACTTGCTTTTCTCACTGGGGCCCCTTGTTAATTCCTTGGGTGCTACCACTTCTGGGTACTAGTGTCCTACTAGGACATGGAGCTCTAGCGGTGCCAAAGCACATTTCTCTCCCACTTTTGTACATGTTGCATCTGGTCAGAAGAGTGCCAAATGAGTGGAATCTATCCCTGAACATCAAAGAGCTTTGAGTGAAATTATTTTCCAAGTTTCACTTACAGCCTCCTCCTTTCTATAGGATTTGGCCACAGGTTCATGGAGGAAGGGAATTTGGGGAGCTGATGAATGCGTGGGGCAGAAAGCACATACGAACGTCCTATACCAGGCTGCACTAAGAAGCTTCCGTCTTTGATGTTTGATGGCTAAGGCTTTGCTTTGTGAGCAAGCTTGCTGTCCCAAAACCTTCCTCCCAGAAGGATTCTCAGTCTTTCAAGCAAATAGAGGCCACCCAAGCCTTTGTCCAGATATGTTTAGAAATATTTGAATAATTTAGCTTTAACCTGTTCCCCACGACTATCACCTACTTTTCTTTAATTCTGTAATCACCACTATTCCCGCGCCCCCCAGAATATCTGCATGCATTCCTGAGGTATATTGTTCTTTCTAATGTAGGGCTTTTTCAGCAGGGTGCATATATATATATTTAAAATCCTAAAATTCTGTTCTTTTTTGAGATGCTTTGGTAAGAGTGAAGCTACTTGCTTTCTGGCCTCTGTGACAGCAGCAGTTCTCTGAGATTCATTAAGTTGCTTGTGGTAGCTGAGAACTTGAAATGCACATCAGTTAATTCAACCTTATGAAAGAATGTATCAGGAGACAAAATCAACAATGCAGATAATTCAAACATTCTACCAGCCCACACATCATTTTTACTAACTTATTTGTCCTCAGAGCTGTCAGGCTGAAACCCTGTGCAACATAGGTAATAAACAAATTCAAATCATCATTCTTATATTCATGGCCTGTTCCTGGATTTGGTCATATGACTATTTATGAGGGAGTTCTCAACTGTGGAGGGAGTATTTTTTTACCCTATTTTCAGTAACTGTTCTATTTTTCTCGATTCTGAATAGGATTACTCACAGCATAGACGCTTCTTGGAATTGGAAAATTTTTCTCAAGGCCTTTAATCATTTCTGATTTTCCTCCCGTGAACTGTAGGACAGCACATGTGGCTTTCCTGCAATGGGATCGTCCTTCAAGAGGACCTCAGAGGCTCTCCACCTGGACTGTGACATAAGCAGCTGCAGCAGCCTTGGATGTTTCTGGATAGCCAGCCCCATGAGAACAGCTTTAAAATACGAGACTGGCATTGTGATCAAGAGTGTGGACTTTGCTGCCATGTAGACCTGGATTTAAATCCTGGCTTCAGTGTTTATGGATGATGTTGGACAAGTCATTTAACCTCCTTAAGTCTCAGAGTTCTCATTACGGAAATGGAGCTCTTAGTAGTACCTACCCCCTAGTGTGGTTGTGAGGGTTAAGTGAGATCATCTATGTTCAAAGTGCTTATTATACGGAGACTGAGACATGTAAGTGCTACATAAACGTTAGCTTTTATTAGTCACTGGAGTGGAGGAGAGAGGACTGCTGCCTCCCTCTCAATGTCCCCAGCCTGGGAAGCCTGCCTATGTGCACCAAGGCCCATCTGACCCACTGGATCAGAAAGGGTGCCCTTCTAGGGAGGGACGCCCACCCCCGCAAGCCCCTCAGTCAGTGTTCATACTTTCCTCTAGGTTCAAAATGCAGCTGCATCTGTGCAGAAACCAGGTGTTGCCTGTGAGTTCTGCCTCGTTGGCCAGAGGTGGAAGGAAGAAAGGGGTGGAAGGAAGGAGGAAAGGAGAGGGGCCTCCACACTTCCAGAGCCCCACTGGGGGTTAACTTTGCTCGCCCCCATTCTTTTTGTCTTGCTCTGACGATGCCAGGACTTTAAGGACATTGTCAGTGAGCACGTAAGTTCACCCCTGCAAGGTCAAAGGCAGGACAGAAAGAAGACCCAAATGTCCCAGTTAGTCAAGGAAAAACAATCACAAGAATAAAACATTTTTAAAGATTAAAATAATAGCTGCCATCTGTTGAGCAGTTGCTATGTGTCAGGACTTGTGTGAAACATGTTCACACAGTGTCTCTGCTTCCTCACAATACTGTGAAGTAGGTATTATGCTTAATTGAACACGGGTTCATTTAAGAAAACAAATGAAAATATCATTCTAATCCTTGATTTAATTACCCCAAATTCAGGCAGAAGATCAGCCCACCCTAATGGGCAGTGTACCAGGAGCTTCTGTGTAGGGACAACTTTCACCTTCAAAATGCCCTGCGGGCTGCCTCAGCTTCTTTTCCACCAGCCCCTGGGCTCCCAGCTCTCTCAGGAGGCAGTGTTTTGCTGAGTAATTACAGTGACAGACCGGATTGTCCTGCTCATGTTACCCCCTTCTCCGTATTTACTATAATCAGGAAGTCATGTTTTTCATTTAGGATAAGGCAATTACTCTTCTGTTGACTGAAGTCCAGCAAAAAGCAAACTGAATCTCATTTCCACATTAATGTAACGGGAGCAGGATGGAGAGGCAGCCTGATTTCCTGGTGTCTCAGCTTCTCTCTTCTATATCTGTATCTCCTCTGACGGAAGCATCAGTCATAATAGCAACAACCAAGATGGCATTGAGAGAGTCAAGTATTGTAGTCCCTTTCCCTCATCTTGGGAAATGATGAGTAAAAGTCACCATCTGCTCCCCTGAGCCTTGCTGCAGTGTGACCTAACTTTACATGCAAGTACAACGAACGACCTGCCCCATCCTAAGAAGCAGTAGAATAATATGAAAAGGACTTTTTTTTTTTTTTTCTGCTCTGCCTGGGTAGACAAGCAACTCTTTGCAAAGGGAAGGGAATAAGATGTATCACATCTCTTTAATGATTGAAGATCCAGGTTAACTGTGGTAGAATTAAGCAAAGAGCAAACAAAATGTTCTGAATATGTTTTCTTTTCTCTCAGAGAAAGAAACTCAGTCTTCTGGACTGCTTTGTGCCATATGAAAATCTCTGAGAACCTTCAAGAGCCCAAGAAACAGTTCTTCTCTATGCTCTATGCCATGGTCAGCAGTTAAAGAGAACATTCTGTTCCATTCCTCCAGCTCTGCCTTAGAAACCCAAGTCATGCACTCCTAGGCTCCTGGCATTGTATACCAGCACCAGCAATTTTCTGCCAAAAGCATCAGACAAAATCTACGCTATCATTTCAGTTCCTCTCTTTTCATTGGATTGTATTTTTACAGGTGACTTCTGATTCTCACACTCCTCTTCAGATTCATATACTGCTGTGGTCTGAATGTATGTTTTCTCAAAATTCAAATTTAAAACTTAATCCTGAATGTGATAGTATCAAGAGCCGAGGCTTTTTGGAAAGTGAAGGTGGAGCCCTCGTGAGTGGGATTAGAGTTCTTATAAAAAAGATTGAAGGGAGCTACCTAGCCCTTCCATCTCTTCTGCCTTGTGAGGACACAGTGTTAATCCCTTTTGACTTCCCACCATTTGCAGATGCAGAAAGAAGGTGCCATCTTGGAAACAAAGAGCAGCCCTCATCAGACACCAAGTCTGCTGGCACTTTGATCTTGGACTTCCCAGCCTCCAGGACTGTGAGAAATGAATTTCTGTTGCTTATAAATTACCCAGTCTAAGGTATGCTGTTATAGTAGCAGGAATGGACTAAGACTCACGTTGTCAAAATCTTCTTGAGTTAAAGGTGAAGGTACAATCAGAACTGGTACATGGAATTGGAACCATAGGTCTTAGTAAACACTGTAAAAATGCACTGTTTGAATCTATAGAAAATGCTCTCTCTCCAAGTTCAGAAAGAAGTTACAATCTGCTTTTCCTTTTTTTCTGAGGGGAAGTAAAATTCCATGTTTCTGGACTAAGATCTATACCCCAATCTTTCTCTTTCTGACATTTATAGTAACCTTTGGCAAATTACTCAAGCTTTCTTTGTTCCGGTGAAAAGAAAGTGCACAGGACAGTATTACTAAGTGGCCTGAGCAACATTAGAGGTAGATAACCATGATTCCAAAGGCCTTTAAGAAGGTGTAATGCTATGTGGATGTTTTTATCGAAACCTTCTCAGGGTTTTCATAGTTCTCTTTAGAATTAGTCCTGTGGGAATAATAGATGCCTTTTGGGATCTATTCTTACTTCTTATTCATTCCCCTTTTCTTGTATTAAAATCTACAACTTGAAGTTATTCTGTTATTTAAAAATCAGGTCCATGACCTCATCATCACCGGGTTTTCCTCTCCAGGCCATTTCCAGTAGAATGTTGGTCATATTCCCATGTGAGAGAACAAGTCAGTTATTCATTACATCTGATCAATGAGCTAGTGCTATACCATAAGGAAGTGTAGTAAAACCAGAAACTGAGAAACACTAGAAAAAAATTTGCTTTGTCCTGTGTTTTAATTTGGGGTATGATAAAGTACCACAGGACATTAATCCAGGGACTGAGATAGACTCTTAAGTTTGGCAATCAGTGAAAGAACTTCCTGAATCTCTCTAGAATTAACCTAAAGGAGCCAGCCTCTCTTCCCATGAGAACGATTTATTTTAAGGGTTAGTTGAGAATTAATTCTACAGTGTTTAATTCCACATATAAACTTCATTTTTATATAAATGTTTTGTTGTAACATATTCAATTACTTTCTTTTGTTGTTTTTCTGCGACGTTCCCTTTTTCACCTTTTCTAACTTCTTAAACCAAAATTTAAAAACTCACTTTATCTTCTTGCTGTTGTAGTATTTGCTTTCATTTCTTACTTACACTCTGATGATGTTTACCCGATCTGCCCACATCACCTGGATTCCAGGTGTACCATTCTTGCCCTGGGGAAAGCAGTCATTCTTCAAGGCAAGAGATGCAAGAATGAGCTCATGTCAAATGATATTTTCTGATTTTTTTCCTCCAGATGTGGGGAACCAAATCGGATCTTGTGCTTTTGGGTGCTAACTTTGAGTCCTCTTCCTTTATATCTAAATGACAATTTGTGGATCAATGAGGATGTGTCAACTAGCAAGACTGAGGACCTGGAGGGACGCTCTGCGGAAACTGCTTTAAAATCCTTCAGAAGGAGGGCACAGAGCTCTGGTTCTGGTATGTTCACTGAATCTGGAGCAGTGGGGAAACTTGCTGAGATTTGGCATTCAAGACCAAAGAGATTTACCTAGGGTCTGTGCCCTGTAGGCCAGAATTATTGCTACTGTTGTTCCTCATTTATGCTACTTTTTCACTTGGAAAAAGATGAAAACTTGTAAGGCAGTGAATCTATCTTTACTCCTTTTCAGATGACTGATTCTAAAGCAGGGTGAGGTTCCTGCTGACCCTTCTGTTCCATCCTGATTGTCCGCCTTACTGAAGGTCTCTTTTCTGCAGCTCACAATAGTCGGGTAGAGCCCAGTGATGCCGAGCCACAGAAATGAGACCTTGGAGGGAGAAGCACTACAGGCCTCTGCTCCAGTTTCCATAGAAATGAGTCAGAGGTTGTACCAGTCACAGGGGTTCTTAAAGCCAAAGAGAATTTATTTTGAGAATCCCATCACCTAACAAATACCACTCTGCAGTAGTTTTTACAGGTGTAATTTATTTCATTGCTCTGGATAGCTTTGGCTCAGGCTTTCCAGTGCCCTGCTGCAGCCTTTCTCCTTAGAATTCTTTTTTTGTTGCTTTCAAACTTGATGGAAAAAGATAACCAATTCATGCCAGTCAAGCTACAGATTCTGAACAGAGGGTTTAAGATAATTTATTACATTTTACATATTTACATTTAATTTATAACATTTATTCCTAAAGGTTTAGGAGAAAATTCAATCCCAGCTAAAGAGCTGTAATTAAAAGAGCTCAGAACCAGCAGCCAGAGGCCCCGAGCTCTGGCTGAAACTTTAGCTCTGCCAGAGATGACATTTCCTGTGTGACCTTGGGCAATTCTGCAAGTTTCTGAGCTATGATTTCCTAGTTGGTAAAATAGAAGGACTGGATTGGCTGCTCTTTAACTTTTTCTGGCCCCTGAATTTCTCTGAATCAATGGTGTTATGTAATGGCAAGAAAGAGATTCCATGAAAAAATATCACTGCTCTGTGGTAAAAATGGTGGTAAAAAAATTTATTTGTAGGAAGCTTGTTAGCAGTAACATCATAAGGGAAGGAAAAAGAAAGGAAAGAAAAGAAAAAACCTACCTATTTACCAAACTTCTGCAGTGTGCTAAGCAAATTCAGAAACATTATCTCATGTGGAAAGACATAATAATTTCAGGGATTTCCCTCCTAAGGGAGAGAGATGACATTGTTGCTTGTTGCCCCAAAAGTGCTGTGATAGCAACATTCATGGAGTGTTTCTATGTGCCAGGCACTCTTTGAGGCCCTTTACACATACTGACACAATTCATTATTCCCATTTACAGATGCTGCAACTGAGGCATGAAGAGGTTAAGTATCTTGCCCAAGACCATCCATTTAAGTAGCAGAGCCAAACTTTAAACTCAGAAAGTCAGACTCTTGAACTTGCACTTTTAACTGTATTCTCACCTTGCCTCTTGCCATTCATTCATTAAGCAAATATTTGGTGAGCATTGACTCTATGAAGGCATTAAATTAATCCCTTTTGAAGATTCCAAGCATGTCACCATGTCTTTGTCTTTAAGAAGCTTACACTATACACAATAGATGATCAGGTATGTGTGTGAAATGAGTGACCACACTCAACCTTAGCCAGGCAGTACTTGATAACCATCTCTGTATTCTGCAAATGTTCATAATTCCATTCAAATAAGTAGACAGGGCCTGGCAAGAGGGGTCCCTGCTCTGAGCACCTGCTCCAGAGGTCCCACTCTGGTTCTCCAGCCCTGGTCCTCTCTATGGCCAAGGAATCCAGGGGGCACAGAATGCACCTACCTGGAGCCTGAGTCTCAGTCCCTTCTAACCTCCCTGTTGGGTAGTTGAGTCCTTGCAACGGTCTTCTCCAAACCCCCTGAGCCTACTTCAAGGGCTTGTACTGGAAGCAAACCCAATGAGGGCAGACCACGTCCGCTAGGCACATGCTCCTCAGCCAGGGGGATGGCCAAGGGCAGCTATTTGTGGGAGGGGAGTATGGACAGACCTTAAACCCATGGGCCCACAAGGACCTGTGTGTAGCAGGACTGAACTGAGAATAGAAAGAGGAGTGGGTGGGTCAATTCCACCCACAATCCCACTGCCATGTTCAGTGCAGAACTCCAGAGATTGAGAGAACTCTACATTAGAACCTGGTCTTTTAGGTTGTTATGAAGATAACTTGTCAAGGTAGGAGGACAGCACATGTTTCAATTAAACTTGCTCACTTGGTTTATAGCTTTTACAATGTAGACATATGGGCATATGGTTTCCATTTGGCCCCAGCATACCCCTCCACTGCATATCACATTTACTCTGTTTCCTGTGCTCACCAAGCTGCAGCTCTTTCAGTTTCTTTCATTTTCTAGAACTCTCCCAGGACAGTCTAACTTAGACACTGTTTCTGGCCTGTCTGCTCTTTGAGTGGTAACATCACGAAGTAGCTGGTTATGAAAGGAGCACTGTGCCGTAGAACTGAGGAAAGCACAGGCTCTGCTAGAGATGTTAAATATTCTCTCTCCTCGAAAGCTGGTTCTTCTGAAATCAAAATATTCAGGGGGGAAGCAAAAGGGGCACAGGGCATCTGAATTCCAAAGGGCTAGGGAAGCCACCACTTCCCGGATAACTGCACTCCCTCCACCTTACACCTAAAACAAGGTTGAAGAGGCCTGCCAGGGCCATCTCAAAAGGAGAAGCAAAGCCTGCAGAGGAGGCCAGCCTGAGCCCTGGGGTGGGAACGGGTGCTGGACTCAGCATGAGGAGGAGAGCCTGGGGTCAGTTCCATGAATCTTGGCTCCCTTCTGCATTATGAATTCTGGTTAGTACCTGCCAGAGGGATGTCTGATGGCTCCACCCTCAACTGGATCACCTTTAGCCCAAA
Organism: Theropithecus gelada; assembly: GCF_003255815.1. Taxonomy (NCBI): domain Eukaryota; kingdom Metazoa; phylum Chordata; class Mammalia; order Primates; family Cercopithecidae; genus Theropithecus; species Theropithecus gelada. Next base: position 105,427,795 of record NC_037676.1, read on the forward strand.
TTGCAATAATTTAAGTGAATCAAATTACTATAAAAAGATACTTTATTATTCATTCACTGGACATTTACTGAGGGCCTACTATGTGCCAGGCAATGCTCTGAACTTGCCCTACCTACTGGATGTTACGTACTGTCATAGACAATGTACTCTAGTACATTCCATAAATTGTATAGTATATAATGAGTACTATATCTATATTCTCTATGCTTGACATGCTGTATTAAACATCACACCCTGTAGTCTACATATAGTGGATAATATACACAATATATTATATATGTATTATGTCTACTAGAACAGTCTTTTGCCACAATAGGAATTTAGTAAATATACATTCATTGAATGAATGAATGAATATGATATTTACTTAATACCATATTCTAGCAGAGCTTGGTCATTGAAGAGTTATTCTTCCAAACCCTTCCCTTTCCTACCCGCTTCTTGAAGGCTAAGAAGATTTTCATCTTTCACCACCTGTTCTGGATTCTTGGAACAGGTAAATTCATTGGCCTACCCAAGTCTGAGCTCTAGGTCTGAACCCGCATGGACCTGAGGGTGCACCGGGAAAAGAAAGGCTGACAACTGGACCCCAGGAATGTCAAGGCCACCCTGGGCTTGGAGGGAGGAGCCATGCCTCCACGCTCCACTCAGAGAGGGGATTCAGGATACTGGGTGGTTCCAGGTGATCTATTGTTTTCTGGAGTTTAAAGTTCAGGGGATAATGAAGTCCCACAGCTGGAAGGGGTGTTAGTGACACTGCCTAGCCCAACTCTCTTAAAAATCATAGCCCTACTCCTGCCTCCCCAAATCAGATAAGACAGGCATAGGCTCTGACTGTTCCTTAAGTCTTAGCGGCAATACTCTGGCCGGGTTTGCGGGGTTGCCTCCAGTTCCATTGCTTTTGTAACAGGTGGCCAGAAAGCTTGGGGTCCCATGATAAGCGTTTCAGTTCTTTCCAGGATGGATCGAAAGAAGGAAGGAAGGATGGATGGATGAATGAGTGGGTGAGGGGATGGATGGATGGATGGATGGGCCAGAGACTGGGAACGGTAATCGCGGCCCGACGGGTCCGAGCCCCTCCGGAGCCCCAGCCCTCCTCTGGCTGCGGGGGCGCCGCTCCTGCTCCCGAGCCGGCTTGGAGCCCTGAGGGAGGGGGCGGGCGAGCGGGGGCCCTGGGGTGGCCAGGGCGTGGGGAGGGAGGACTGGACGATGGGGACCGGAGGGGAGGGAGGACCTTGGAGACGGAGAGGAGGGACGGGCGGGGAGAGGGCCCGGCGGAGGGGCGGCGGACACCGCGGGAGCTCCGCGCGGCTGCAGCGCGGGCGGGAGCGGGGACGCAATGTCGCCGCTGCCGCCTCCTCGCGGGCCGGGGCTGCGCCGCCGGGGCTGAGCCGCCGCCAGAGCCTACAGCCGAGCAGCCGCCGGGCGCGCCCGCGGCGCAGGAGGATGGGCTGCGGTGGGAGCCGGGCGGATGCCATCGAGCCCCGCTACTACGAGAGCTGGACCCGGGAGACAGAATCCACCTGGCTCACCTACACCGACTCGGACTCGCCGCCCAGCGCCGCCGCCCCGGACAGCGGCCCCGAAGCGGGCGGCCTGCACGCGGGTAAGTGGCCCGGTGCCTGCAGACCCTCGCCCGCCCGCTTCCCAGGGCGCCTTGGCCCGGGCACTGAGAGAGGAGCCGGTTCCCCGAGGAATTGATGGCTCGGTGGGGGTGACTGGGAGGAAGCAGAGGCAGGACCTGCCCGCTGAGCGGTGGACAGACGCAAGCCCAGGGAGCGGGGTAGACCAGAGCCCCTTACCGGAGGCTGCGCCGACCCCCAGCTTTGGGAAGCCCAATGCTGCTTGGCCTTGTTCAAGGCTTGCTCGCTGGTCGGGGGACCGGTGGGTGGGAGGACAGCCCACCTCCCCTGCACACCTATCCCTCAGCCACCCACCCTGATCCCCCCGGGGCCGCCTCCGCCCCGTTTTGGCCCATCTGCCACCCCCGGCCACCTGCGTACCCAGCCTGGTGACTTCTCATCCATTGGCCACCTGGCGCCCCTCTCCCTGGATTTATACACAAGGCGCCTGACTGGGTTCGCCTGGGTGGAGTCTTCCTTGTCACTTCCCCTTTTCTCCCTCTAGGAAATGAACCCAGTCGCGGTCTTCAAAGACCAGAATCCTAGTTTAGGTCAAAATAAATGCATGCCGGCCCCATCGCTAGTTCTGCACTTTAGGTTACTTTGGAGCAGTTGTTCCATAGCAAAGGACTTCTCTCCCTACCCCATGGTGTCCCAATGCTTTGTAGGAGGCAGGGCATACACGTGGATTTTGACTCTAAATTAAATACTCTTGCCTAGGTCTTTCCTCATCCAGCAGAAATCTGATAAAAGGAGATGCAAAGAACTGTCTGGTCAGGTCATGAGTCAAGATTTTTTTTCTTTTTCTTTTTCTTCCCCCCACCCCTTTTTTTCTTTTTTAGCAGAACAAGTAATTACAGTGCAGAGATGCAAACTGTTGCCACAGACTGACCTTTAACCACACACGTACTGGTGACATTAAAAGGAAAAAATCTCACTACTTATTACATGGATGTTGTCCAAAGCTAGATCAATATCTGGATAAACATGTTTTAAGTGTTTCTTCGCCCACTGATGTTTTTGGCATTTTTGAATAATGAAATCTAAAATGGAAAATAGGGTTAATTTGAAGCATAATGTATATCATAGGAGGAGGAAGGAAATGCAAATTACTTTTAAAAGGTTAAGAATCTTAAATCCATGCCTACTAAATAAGAGCTGTCACTTTAATCGAGAATAGGTTTCTCCATTTTTAAGGACCAAAGCTGGCTCCTTTTCCACATTAACTTTGTGACTTGCTTTTATTCTGTCTGTGAAAGCTATACAATACAATACACACTATATTTGTCTCTAGGTTTTCTGACTCACAGTGGCAATCATAATGGTTATTTTGTATTGCCTATGCTTTTAGCAAGTTACCAAATGCTGTGTTGGCTGAATTCAGTGTCAGCATGAGCATAGATATGAGCCTTCTAGATGGACCTGGTAAATGTTAGATGTGACAGCGTTTCCCAAGGAGGTGTGGTACTTCTCAGCAGAGAGTCAAAGGCCAGAGATGTACTCCAAAGAAATAAGGGTGAAAAGATCTAGCATGAAAAAAATATAATAAACAATCAAAACCCCGTTAAGTACCGCTTTAAGAAATGGTTACCATGGTGACTGGGAGTATATGGGGTATGTGTGTGTCTCTGTGCGTATATGCATGTGTATGGGTATGAAAGTTATTATGGGATGGCTCATGTACATACATGTTCCTCACAACTTTCCTGACACTCCTTGATTTATTACTCTGCTATACTAATTCACATCCCATCCATCATGAGATCTGGTCCCTGCAACAGGTGGGGCCTGGGACAGACACACTCATTCATGGTACCCTGCCAAACATGGGCCAGCCCTGCCAGACAGGTGGTCCTGAAGGCCTGCATCCTCCAGAGGAGAAGCTCCACTTCAGCCCCAGGACAGCACCCTGAAATTGGCAAGATGCTTGTATGGGCAGGGTCATTTTAATTCCCTAGGAATTTCTGTTAGCCTCAGGGGAGAAGGATATTTCTGAAGACTAAGATTAAATCAAGGCCTTCCTTGGGGGTGTACTGACATTCCCTAGGGCCTTTGGGAATGGCTTGACTCCTACGGGTTTTTCAGACTGGGAGCTGGTCATCTTTAGTCAGAATGGGTCATCTATGAAAGCCACAGATCTCCTGGGTTTCAGCCACCCTGGGAGATGGGCCAGGACTCTGTATTCCTTTCATCCTCTTTGCCTTCTCACTCCCGCCTCACCCACCCCCTGCCAGCGCTTTACTCATGAATTTACCGCCAAGCTGCTGGGGGACACCTAATAGCCCCCAGTGGCTGTGTTGTGATAGGAGGCCAGAACGCTACTTTTTCCTGTTTACAGCATTTGTTTTCTGATGGGAGAGGTGGGTAGGAATGAATGAAGGAGCTAGATTCAGGAGAGTCCAGATTGTAAAATCAACAAAAATGGCTTCACTACTAGAGTTCTAGAGCTGGAGAAGGTCTCTGGAAGTCAGCCAAGTGAGGCAAATGAGACTCTCAGGGGAATCATCCCTGGTTGAACACTCCTTCAACCACTCACAGACTTTACCCTCAGTTCCCAAGAATCCTTTCTGGGATCTTAGTGATTCTCCTTTGGTATCAAACTGAAGCCACCTTTTCTTCTGGCTACTTCAGGACTTTTGAGGGTTAGGGGTGAAGCTAATTCATCTTTGCATCTTCTGTACTGAGCACATCTGGGACTTTGTAAAAGTTTTCGGAATGAATGGATGCTCTGTGTAAACCTGTCCTCCATCCTGTCAGCTCATCCTGTCAGCTCTTCCTAGATCCCCTTCTGCCTCTTCTTTGCAGTCTTTGCTACTGAGGTTTTCCTACTTGAATCAGTTTAGCCTAAATTCTCCCAAGGGCCTTTCTGATCTCAACTTCTCTTTAAAAAGTTCTCCCCAACTTTACCCTACTCCCTTCAAACACCTGACCCAACTCAAAGATTCCATTTCTTCTGTAGCCTCCCTGAACCCACCACCTCAACTCCACAAACACATCTGTCCAAGAAAAGTCCCATTTAATCACATCTGCTTTTAAATCTCACTTGTGTTTCTCTTAGCCCAATCCAGATTGAGGGTGTGACCCGTGACAGGTGTCCAGCAGATATTTGTTGAGTGAATTCTGAATTTCACTGCAGATAGGGAGGGGCATGTTTTTCTGCCAGTTCCACAAAGAAGAGGGTTTCTTGCATCTTCTTCTTACGCAAAAAGTGATCCCGAGCCTGTGGTTCCTGTTTTTGGAGATCATCTCCACTACTCAGCGGAACTGAATTAATTTTTTAGATTTGACTGTTAAGTAGGCTAGAATTTAAGACCTAGCTGAAGCCATGGTATGTGATAGCCATTGCTTTCCTGTGTCACCAAAGTCTGTCCCTCTGTTACAGAAGAAAATCAGATTGGTCTGACATAAATTAAGCCTCATCAAATTAGTCTGCTGGATTGATTTTTAATTCTGTTGCCTGGTGGGGGTCTCCAAGGAGAAAGGAAGTCTCTGAGGTTGCCATGACCCAACCTAGCTCAGTCATTCCACACATTAATAACTTCCTAGCTTCACCTCAGTGTAATCACAAGCCCCATAAATTGCATCCTTAAGCACTCTTTTTTTTTTTCTAATTTCTGCAGAGAAAACATTTCAAAACTTTCTAAAGAACTTCTACTTTACATTTTTAAATTGCTAAATAATTATCTTAATATAATAGAGGTTCGCAGAATTACAGACAGCAAAATGATTTACCTAAATAAACTGAAAGTCAAATAAAATGGAGAGTATTTAATATTACAATTACCCATCATTTATTAATGACTTACCAGGGGCCTGGTGCTTTGTTGGGCACTTTGAATTTTCTCCGTTGAATCCTCACTGCAGGAATGAGGCAGGAACTATAACCACCCTCCTTTTATAAGTGAGGAAATGAGGCTTGAAGTCTGCAAGTAACTTTTCCCAGTACCAGCCTGGAATCTAGCCCTATCCAATTCCAAAGCCTCTACTCCTAAATACTGCCTTCCTGATTAATAAGGGATATGCTATGAAATTCTTGATTTTACAGTTCACGAAACTCAAAGTCAAGTCTGATCTTTTGATATTCTACTCTGATCTGAGACAGCACAATTTTCTTCTGCATCATCTCTAAGGACGGAATATCTTTTCCCTAAGGAAGGAGGCCTTCCCATACCTTTGTGGAGCAGTTCTCTTGTGAGACTCTTCCTGCTTCCTTGTAATTTCTACCCGGTGAGCTCCAGACCTGTGTGATCAAGTTTGGCACAGACAGCTCTTTCAATATTTGAAGATGGCTGTCACATCTCTTACCATTGATCTTCCAGGCCAAATACATGCAGTTCCTTCAATCTCTTCTCACACCTCATGTAGGCCTGACCACATTCTCTAAATACACTACTCGGTTTGTAAAAGTCCCTCTTGATACAAGGGACCTATGGCTAACTCCGAGCTACTGATGTCAGCTGAACGGCATAGGGCAATATGAGGTGTGTTATGATATGGTCATTGAACAGACCTCTCTTGGTTTGTTCAGGTTAGGATTTGTTTGTTTTCCTGCTGTTGTTTTTGCCATATTACCTTGATGACTCATATTAAGCTTATGATTAGTTGATTAGTTAAAACCCTTAGATCTTTCTTTATACTCAAATTTAAGTTTTATGACATCAAGGACATTGTCTGTATTTTCTCTGCTATGTACCCAGCACCTGGTACAGTGACTAAAACATAGGTGGCGCTCAATAAACGTTTGTTGAATGAATGAATTTCTTTCCTTATGAATCCTGAATTGGTATGATTGATTTCAGCACCCCAAATAAGGAATTTTTGCATTTATTTCTGTTAAATTTCATCTTATTGGTTTCAGTTTAGTGTTTAAATTTGCTGACCTTGATTCATTTTGATAGAGCTATGAAGACAATATTCTAGGTCTTTGTTTCCCTGTATTGATAGAATATGATAAAAGACATGTCTTTTTTAGCTCTTTTGTTCACTGAATAGACATTTGCACAAAGATGACCTGAAGAAGTTACTACTATAGGGAAGACAGACATAAAACTGGACACCATTCAGGTCAGCATGGTCCATGGTCCATACTAGAAGGGCATGGAGAAAAGCATTAGAGGCATTCAGGAACTAAGCAGTTTGTTCTGCCTGGGGAGGGGTCAGTGTGTATACAGAGCCCTGCAGGAGCCCAGCAGAGGAAGGGGACTGTCCCAGCCAACCCTCCCACCCTGGAGAGGAACAGGAGGGCAGCCCAGCTGGCCTGACTGCATCCCTGAGAGTGAGAGCACCTGTGGAGAGGACAGCCTGGGCTTCCTGGTGGATAAACCCCCCTCCACCCACACCCCAGCTGCCTCCACTTACCTGTTACCACTTGTAGTTCTATCTTTGAATAATTAGTGACTAATAATAATAATTAGTCTGCTCCCCTCAAGGATGACTGTTAGGTTTGGTAAGGCAACGGGTCTGTTGGGTTAGATAAGGGGTCATTTTACGCACAGTCCTATCCCTGTGCCTAACGCTGTTCTGGTTACATTAGGACCCTGAGTAATTTCTCATAAATGAGTAAATCTAAAACTTCTGTTTGTCAATTTCTTCTTATAGACCCCAGAGATGGTGTTCTCTTTCCTTATCAGTTCCTCTGCTTAACTTTTTGTTGTCTGTCTGATGGGCTGCATAGTAAGAAAACATCCCCACCTTCCTTATACCCCTTTTGCCAAACACAAGTCTCTTTGTTATAAGTTGTTTCTTAAAATCACTGCAAGAGACAGGTGGTGACAAACCTAGGCAGTTTGTAAAGATTTAGGAAGCCTCATCTTCCCATGGCCCTTGTCTCCTGGGCAGAGTATCATGTTGTGCCATTGGGTCTCCAGACACTTTGAGAGTCTAGTGATGGTACGTGTCACACTGCATTGCCAGGGCTTGGGTATTCCTCTGTCTTTCTAGTTAGTCTGTGAGCTCTTCCAGGTTGGGGACCACATGACTGACATTTGCATGCCTGGCATCTTCCACACACTTGTTGAATGACTGTGAAAATGAATAAATGAATGAATGATCTGGCTGTGCAAATGAAGCTTAGTCTGTCATTCTTATAACCTCTTTCCTGAGTCTCATCTTAGATGCTTTTGTCTTAGATATCAGTCCACTGAACCTTGCCTTTGTTGGATGTTAGATAAAACAATTCCAACCCTAACCAAAGATGAATTTAAGGTGACTCCACTGCAGGGTGTAGTAGCATCCTAAGTGCATTCCAGAATTTCCTCCAGAATATGTAGAAAGAATGAGTAAGACCTACTATTTGATTTGATTTTTTTTTTCTTCGATTAATAGACCCTGGTGGGAAGGGCCTTCTTCTTTGAGTCAGCAAGGGGTCTTTTCCTGGCTCATCCTGCACTCAGCAATCCCTCAGGTTTGGACTCTGGAGGTCCCACCTTCACCCTGGGATCTGTGCACCTGTGATCCACAACATCTTCTTGCTGATAAGGCCATTCTGCCCTTGTGAAGTTGGGTGTCTGAACCTGTTCTTAGACAATGATGCTGGGCCATTCATCCCAGGAGCCCTCCCATGTCAGGCCCACAGCCTTGAGACACGCTCAGCAGACTTTTGGCCTCTGCTGCAAAATCCTATCCCTGTGAAGACTCCTTCAGAGCCTCTCTGGCCAGTCTATATGCCACATTTACTCTCCTCTGCAGAGCAGACTTGAGGGGTTTACGCTGAGCCCAATTGTGATATAGCTCCAGCTAGCTTGGCTAACGAACACTTGCTTCCTCACACACCTGACTCCCATTCTGTCTCATGCCCAACCACAGCCATCTCTCTCGAGAATGTTGTTCTTTTAGAATGTTGTTATGGGCTGATTTGTGTCTCCCCCAATTCACAGGTTGAAGCCCGAACTCCCCTCTACCCCAGTACCTCAGAATGTGACCTTATTTGGAAAGAGAATCTTTAAAGAGGTAATCAAGTTGAAATGAGTTCATTAAGGTGGGCCCTAATCCAGAATGACTGGTGTCCTTATGAAAAGGGGAAATTTGGAGACAGAGACAGACACACAGGGAGAACTCCATGTGGAGATGAAGGCAGAGACTGGTGATGCTGCCACCAGCCAAGGAGCACCAAAGTCTGCTGAAAACCACTGGAAGCTCAGAGAGAGGAAGGGGACAGATTCTCCCTCAGGGCCTCCAGAAGAAACCAACTCTGCTGATATGTTTTTTCATTTGTAATTTCTGTGGGTACATAGTAGGTGTACGTACGTATGGAGCACATGAGATGTTCTGATACAGGCATGCAGTGTGAAATAAGCACCTCATGGAGAATGGGGTGTCCATCCCCTCAAGCATTTGTCTTTTGAGTTACAAACAATCCAGTTACACTTTGTTATTTTAAAATGTACAATTAAGTTATTATTGACTATAGTCACCTTATTGTGCTGTCAAATGGTAGGTCTCATTCATTCTTTCTGCCTTTCTTTCTTTTTTTTTTTTTTTGTAACCGGCCTGCTGATATCTTGGTCCTGGAGACTTCTGGCCTCCAGAACTGGGAAACAGCAGGTTTCCGTTGTTTAAGCCGTGCAGTTTGTGGCACTTTGTTATGGCAGCACTAGCAAACCAATGCAGGTGTGTTTATGAGCACTAACACTGTGAACATTTGGAAATAATAAGTCGATGGATTTCCACTGTTACTTACTCACACTTTTTTCTGAGATTCGACTTGTTTCCTGGCTGTTTAGATTCAAATAGCATTTATTTGAATCTACTATTTGCATTTACTATATGTGAAAATTTTTCTTTTTGACATTAGTTTGTATCACCCTCCGAAATAACCTCATAAACCATTGCTCTCGTCACTTGCCAGAGGAGGAGCTTGGATTCAATGAGATGAAGAGATTGAGCCAGGCCACCAGCTTGGAAGTGGGAGAGCTGGGATCAGAATTCAGGTCTCTTGTTTCTGAATCCAGGGCAGGGTACATTGTGCTGTGCTGCTAAGCATGAATGTAGTACCCTCCCCCACCCCATCTGCCTTGGGTTTTTCTGAAAATATTAACCATTTAATGTGGGAGCCTCCTGCCAGCATTTATATGGCTGAGTCCTGCAGCTCTGCAGTGCTTACACTCTCCTCTTCCTGTGCTGAGTGCTCGTGTTGCTCCAGTCTCCATCTCCATAGAAAGGGTTGCAGGAGGTGCCCCAGGTATCACCTGCATCCCAGTCACCTGATAGGCCCATTAAACCGGAACAGTCTTTAGGCAGAATCACATATTTTTTTCTAGTTTCAAATGCAATGCATGCTCCTAATTAAACATTTAGAAAGTATAGAAAAAGCTTGCAGAGGAAAATAATGCCTCTCTCAGCATTGAGGTTTCATCTGTCAGGTCCCATGAAGATGATGCTGTATTTACATCTTACGTGAAGGTGATGTTTAAAGTTCGGGATGGGGGATGGGAAAAATTCCTCAAACCACTTGGAAGCTCAAAAACCAAGAAAAAAGATTTTTTGTTCATTTTTATATTTAGGAAACCATATGCAGGTAGTGGGAGCCCAAGTCTAGTTTGAATGGAGGAAGAGAAAGGGGGCAAGGTCATGGAGAAGTAAAGGGATTTTTCTTTTTTTCTTTCAATACTGAGCAAATATACTTGAATTCAGGCAAATTACATACCAGGGAAATGTACATGTGACTCCACTGTACGTAATTCCTCCATGTTTCCCTCTTACCTCCCCCTCATGCCCCCACAATAGGCTCAGGCTGAGTATGCTGTTCTATGTTGTTCCTAGCTGTTTCCTAGGATTTAGTCTTTTTATAGGTTGTATTAGTCCGTTTTCATGTTGCTGATAAAGACATACCTGAGACTGGGTAATTTATAAGGAAAAAGAGGTTTAATGGACTCACAGTTCCATGTGGCTGGGGAGGCCTCACAATCATGGTGGAAGGTGAAAGGCACATCTCACATGGTGGCAGACAAGAGAAGAGAGCTTGTGCAGGGAAATTCCCCTTTATAAAACCATCAGATCTCATGAGACTTATTCACTATCTTGAGAACAGCATGGAAAAGACCCACCCCCACGATTCAATTACCTCCCACCAGGTCTCTTCCACAACATGTGGGAATTGTGGGAGCTACAATTCAAGATGAGATTTGGGTGGGGACACAGTCAAACCATATCATGTATATAGAAACATGGCTGTGTGTGTGTGTGTGTGTGTGTGTGTGTGTATGGCTGGGTGTGTCTGTGTGTGTGTGTGCAGGGACCAGCTTTCTGAGTCTCAAATGCCCATGAGGTCAGACAGGTTGGCTGCCCAGAGCTGTGGCTGGTACCACTCCATGCGCTTCCAGCTCCAGGTCTTTGCATCAGATGGGATAGGTACCTAATGTCTGCCTACATCTCACCATGTGGCTTCTGTGTAATAAAGCAAAGCCAAAAGCCTGGGTAGGTTTTTCTTAATCTAACACAATCTGCTTTACAAATGATGCCAACTTCTCCTAGATTCTGGGATTAGGTTGTCTACCAGTCTTCACTTGTGGTGATGTTGTGAGTTTTGGTCTTTTTCTATGTCTTCATGGGCATTTTAGTGGGCAGTTAGGCAAAGCTGATGCCGTTTGGCCTGGAAATCCAACCCAGGGATTCTTGACCTTCTTCTCTAAGTCATTATCCTGAATTCTGATGCAGCCACACCCACAGCATCACCTGGCTAGATCTGGTCTCTGTTTACAATTTCGTACACTTCCTCCCCAACTAGTGAGCCAGCTTTTTGCGAGCATCATGACCTCAGGTCCCTGGACCTCGACCTGATCTCTTCATCCATCACTCTCCCTGTTACTTTGTTTGGAATAATATAACAGTTCAGTTGTTAAGGAATTTGATTTTTTTTTTTTTTTTTTTTTTGAGATGGAGTCTCGCTCTGTTGCCCAGGCTGGAGTGCAGTGGCTCGATCTTAGCTCACTGCAACCTCCACCTCCCGGGTTCAAGCAATTCTTCTCCCTCAGCCTCCCGAGTAGCTGGGACTACAGGCACATGCTACCGTACCCGGTTAATTTTTTGTATTTTTAGTAGAGACGGGTTTCACAGTGCTAGCCAGGATGGTCTTAATCTCCTGACTTCGTGATCCGCCTGCTTCGGCCTCCCAAAATGCTGGGATTCAAGGCGTGAGCCACCTCGCATGGCGTAGGAATTTGATTTTAACAACAGGCATTTATCAGCTGTGTGACCCTGAGCAAGTTTCTTAGCCTCTCTGGGTTTCAGTTTCCACATAGTAGGACGGGACTTATTGAAGAATTAATGCATTCACAAGTATGAAGGGCCTAGTGTTTCAGTGTTGTGCATTCTAGCAGCCAGGATCCCCTCACATCCTCAAGCTTGCACCAGGCTTGTCATGCCAATCTCAAACCTTGGGTCACCTTTCCCCTCTGTTCCTTACACACTGTTTTGGAGCTGCCCAGCATTTCTGGAAAAAGTCATGAATGTTGTGATTGCCCCTATGAGCAATTCATGCTCTAGAACAATGATCTCACCACCTCTCAGCAATTCTATTCATTCCTCATTAATATGTGGTAACAGAACCCATACAGTAGACCCCGATGCTATCCTATACTTTCCCTCTGAATATCAAAAAAAATCACAGACTTTCTGTGAATTCTCCCATTTTTCCTTCCAGTGACCCAGCATACATCCTTCTTGCTATCTGAAGGTTTCTAAACATCTTTAGCCACCCTTTCCTCTTAGTCCGTCCATTTGAATTCTAAGTGCACTGACAAGGTTGCTCCTTGTTGTAATCATAAACAGGAAGCTCGCAGGCAGCTCCATTTGTATGAAGGTCTACTCTGCATCTCCACGGGCCCTCCCCAAGCCAAGCCACATCTGTCTTCCACTTGAACATCTGCCATAGCCTGCTTCCATTCATACCCTTGACAATTCATTCTTCATGTCTTAGGCAGAACGATCTTTTAAAAACATATGTCAGGTCCTGTCACTCTCTTGTTTAATGCCTTCTGATAGCTTCCTGTTCTACTATGCGTAGAATAAAATCCCAGTCCCTTCCTTGGCCTCCGGGGGCCTGCATGACGAGGTCCCTGCTGCTTTTCCAGCATGATTTCATTGTTTACTCTGCTCTGTCTTTTGCTCAGCATGTTCCGGCCACGCTTGATTCCCCTCTGTTCTCTGAATACACGGAGCCCCTTCCTGTCACAGGCCTTCACACTTGCTGGAATGTGCTTCCTCCCCACACCCACCCCCCTCTGTGTGGTTAACTCCTCTTCACCCTTTGGTTCTCAGTTCAGATGTCACCTCCTCAGAGAGACCAGCCTTCCCTAGTGGCCGGCTGGCCATTTCCTTCCTAATACCACAGCCTGTCATGGTCTTGTTCATTTACTGTTTAGTTTTTGACTCTCTTGCTCTGTGAGGTCAAGGGTCTGACAGACTCATCCACTGTTACAGTCCAAGCGCTTAGTGCAGTACCCAGCACAGAGCAGGCCCTCAGTGGATGTTTGCTGAATGAAGGGAACCCTCCTCACCTGTTGGACCAGTTAGGGAGTGCATCTGGCTGCCTGAACAGAAACCAACTCCAGGAATGGGATTTAGCCCATGGAAGGTCTGCACAGAGGTCTGGAGGTCAGCGGGCACACCCAGTCACAGACATTGTTGAGGAGCTGGGCTCCTTTAGGTTTATTGTTCTGCCATCCTTAGTGTATGGATTTCATCCTCATGGCTTCAAGATGCTGCACCATCTTATTTCAAATGGGAAGAATGAGAAGGGCAGAAAGGGGCATTCTGCCTGATCTGTTCCTTATCTGTAAAATGATAGTTTTCCTAGAATCCAGTAAACTTTGCTTGGGTCTCATTGGTCAGAACTGTATGACGTAGGTGTTCTGGGCTGCACAGCGTCTAGGAACTCAAGACTTTTAGTTTTTTACCCTGTATTGACCAGGCATTGGATGTGGGCTTCCCCAGCAAGGGGACGTGATATTGTGTGAGGTCATTTCCTTCTACACAGGGAACTTTCAAGCTACCCTAAAAGTATCAGGGTCCTCTTGGCAAAGGAAAAATGGTAGAACAGATACTGGGCAGGCTGCCAGCAAAGTGGTCACATCTTTTATCCTAAAGCTGTGGTCAGAGAGGAGAGAAGATTTGTAGGAACAAGAGAGAAGGGGAAAAGGAATTAAGTAAGTGAGGAGGGAGAGAAGTTCTGCCAGAAACCAAGGTGACAAGATTGCTAGTATTACAATTTTGCCATAACAACAATAATAATATATTGTTTTTAATAGTTTCATGTTTCAAGTAAGTTCATAAGGTAAACATTTTCTGGAAAAACTACATGTGCTAATATTGAAATAATTTAAAAAATAATGCTGCAATATCTTAAACTTACATCTTTTAGAATGGTCTTTTAACTTCAGACTGTGCTATGTACATGAAATGCACGGTGGACATTCCCTTGCCTTCTGCCTCATTTTCCTGCAAGATTAATGCCAACCAGAAATTGATGTGCCAGCTAATATTCCACTGAACCAATTTCCAGTTAGTGAGAACATTTGTGGAAGTCTGCTGTGCAGGGTCACACTGCTGCTCAGGCTGGGAGCTTCTGTTGGAGAAGCAGCTCACAGCCAACTGGCAAATTTAAAGAGATGACAGTGTTTTCTGTGGAAGTTCAAAAAACCCACCGTGCTGCTGTCTCTAGGGTTTGTGGACTTTAGGGCATGAAGAAACTGGAAAGGCTTGCAGAAAATAGCAGGGCAGTCTGGGAAACCGGTCACCATAACAACAGGGCATGGCAGCGGTTACAATGGAAGCAGAGATCTCCTGCGCACCCTTCCTAAGAGGAATGATTCAGGGTTAAGCACCTCAATAAACAACTGGAGTGTTTGAAACCAAGGCCTCATTAAACGATTACCTCCAAGAATCACTTTTCAAGGGCAGTCTTCATAGCAGTCAGGCTCACACTTTCTTGCTGGGGTGATAAGTGACGATGTACAAGCACAAACGAACACAGCTACAACCTCATGGTGTGGCTTCCATTAATTGGGTGCTCAGCATGTGCCGGGCTTTGCAGATTTATTACCTAACTCTATTTCCATTTTACAGAAGGGGGTAGTCAGAGCGGTGGGATGGCTTTTCTATGTGTACATGGGCTGTGAGCAGCGGGGTGGGGTTTGGAACTCGGGTCTGTCTCATTCTGAGCCCTGTGGTCTTTCCTGTACACCAGCCCCTTCACAGATTGCTAGCTTCTGTCCTCACCGCCTTTCACCTAGCATTTGCAACAACTTTTGGACTAGTCTTCCCACCCTCAGTCACTCCCACTCCAATCCCCTTCACATTATTGCCAGGTGAATACTCCTCAAACACAGCTGGGATCATTATTGTGTTATTCTTCTACTCAAAGCCTTTCATGATTTCCCGCTATCTACTGAATGCAAATGTCTTAGTGTGGAATTCAAGGCTTTCTCTCCAGCCTCTTCATCCAGCCTTTGGGGTGACGGGTGGCGCAATGGGATCAGGTGCCTCAAAGGGCATCCCATCTGATCCCACAGCCTCACCCATCACCCCAAAGGCCTACTGCTCCTGCCCTTCTGCTTCAGTTATGTGTTCCCTGATAGCACATGCCATTTAGGACACTTACTCCATTTTGAGTTTTCTTATTTATCATTGTGACTTATTTCTGCTATTATACTGTATACTCTTAAAGACAGAGCCCAGAAACAGACTCTGAGATAAACCCTTACTGGAGAGAGCTCTAGTAAACCAGCTGTGATGTGGGCCTCTTAATCTATCTCAAGATATATATATATCTTGGATATATACATATATATATATGGAGAATAGTATAATAAACCTCCATGTACCCATCATCAGCTTCAAAAATTATCAACATATTGCAAATCTTGTTTCATCTCTGCCTCTATTCCCCTTCACCAATTAGACATTTTTGAAGCAAATTCCACAAGTCATGTAACTTCATCCATGAATACTTCGGTATGAATCTCTGAGAAACTAGGACTCTTTAAAAAAGATATTAGATTGGACCATAAGAAACTATTATTTTTGTAGGTTGAAATAGTGTAATATTAGCAATTTCATATACTTCAAACTAATATATAACCACAATACCATCATCACACCTAAAAATTAATGAAAATTTCTTAATTCTGTAATGTAATAATAATTCAGTCAGCATCCCAGTTTCTCCAACAGGGTGAGGGGCACAGGCCAGGGCAGACGGAGGAGTGGAATGGCTGTTGCAATAGGGGTTTCAGCCGATGCCCCAGGGAGCTCTGGAGCTGGAATGACCATTCAGCAATTGAGAAGACAGGGCGTTTTTACCCTGTATTGGCCAGGTGTTGGATGCAGGCTTCCCCCAGCAAGGAGATGTGACCTTGGGTAAGGTCATTTCCTTCCACAGGAGCAGTGCCTGGAGAGGCACTCAGCTGTGATCCTTTAGCAGCTAACTCTCCCAGCAGCTGGAGAATCTGGTGCAGCAGTCCCACAGGAAGACCTGGCAGGGGTGGGGGCGTAATCACCTTACTCATCTTTCTGCTTCCCTAGTGACTACATATCCGATTCACCTGGGGAATCTCAAACAAAGGTCCCACCCCTGGCACTTCTGATTCGGTAGTGCGGGTGAGGCTAGAAAACCTGCAGTGTCTCCATGTTCTCTAGGTCCCTGGAGAGTGGAGTTTCGTAGGTCTGGGGTAGACCTCAGATTCTGCGTGTTTGACAGGCTTCCAAGTGATGCCGATGTTGCTGGTCCAGAGGTCGTAGATCAGAGGTTGGCAAACTTTTTCTGTAAAGGGACAGAGGGTAAATATTTTAGGCTTTGTGGGCTATGTGATTTCTTTTGCAACTACTCAACTTCTCTGTTTTTAATGCCAAAGCAGCTATAGACAATACATTAATGAATGAGCGTGTCTGTGTTCCAATGCCCACTCCTGTCCTAGGTGATTTTGAAGCACAACCAGATTTAAGAGCCACTGTCTTTGATCCCCAAGGCAGTGTGGAAGAGAGAAAAAAAAAGTATAGGATTTGCAGTCACTAGTCCTAACCCTCAAATACACCTCTAAATAGCTCAGCACATGCTGAATACTCAAACAATCTTTCTAGAATAATGAACAGACAACGAATTAATGGAATTAAGCTCATTTCTTATCTTGGAAGCAGTTTTTAAAGTATCTCGGATGACATTTGCTCATCAAGGTATTAGAGATTTTATTATGCAAATCATGCTCTTGAGTTGGGTGGGATTCAGGAAGAATGTGGCATCATGCAGAGTAAGGTAGAAGGTGCTTGAAGATCAATTTCATCTTCTCAAGGAGTTCTGCTAGCCTTGGGCTCTGAGGAATGTTGGGACGCCTTTGTCCCTTCAGCAGAGGTCACTGTTGATTTAGAGAGTTGGGTGCAGCTACCATGGCCTGAGTTGTTTTCTCAGCTGAATCAGATTCAGAAAGTGCTTCTTCTGAGAGGGTGGAATGCTCTTCTAAGAGGCGTGAGGAATAATCATCTCCCTGTGTCTCTGTGAGTTTCACTTTCCTTAACTCTCAGTTATTGCCACAGGCTGTAATGCCAGAAATGAGGGTTTTTGGAAAGTCGCTGCATGTCTGCTTGGTTGTGAGTCTGGGCAGCTGATGAATGGGTTGCTGTTATGGTGTTTACTTTTCTGAATCAGGTGTTCCTCTGCAGAGGCGGGGGGCTTCCACCCATTATGTAAGCTTTCAGAAAATACCCAACGATCTTCTTAGAGAAAAAGCACCATTTAAATAGAAGCTACTAAAAATGTTAACACGGAGACCCAGAGAGAGTGTGCCCACGCCCTTTAGCCATATTTGTCTCTTTTGAACATAAATTCAAAATTCAAACACTGACTCTTCTTGGGATTCCAAAATCCTGTAGCAGTAAGCAAACAATTAGTGTGGAATGTATATGATATACAAAAAAGTTATATGAAAAGGTGATTTGAATATGTGTGTAGGTACACACACACACACACCACACAAATGGGAATTATTTCTTCAATTGAGCATCAAACACCATCTGGTTGCAATTGCTCAAAACAATTATAGAACCCCTTAATTGTAGCCTTAGACATTTTTTAATATAACATTTCAAACATATATGAAAATTTGAAACTTTAAAACTATGCACACATATTTCAAGCTATATATATATATATAGAGAGAGAGAATAGTATAATAAACCCCCATGTATCCATCACAGCTTCAACACATTGCAAATATTGTTTCATCTCTGCCTCCATTCCCCTTCATCAATTGGGTAATTTCGAAGCAAATTCTGGAAGTCATGTAACTTCATCCATGAATACTTTAGTATGAATCTTTAAGAAATTAGGACTCTTTAAAAAAGATATTGGGGCTGGCATGGTGGCTCACACCAGTAATCCCAGCACATTGGGAAGCTGAGGCAGGAGGATCACTTGAGCCTATGAGTTTGAGACCAGCCTGGGCAATATAGTGAGGCCTCATCTCTACAATTTTTTTTTTTTTTTTAAATTAGCCAAGCGTGACGGGGCACAGTGGCTCACGCCTGTAATCCCAGCACTTTGGGAAGCCGAGGCAGGCGAATCACGAGGTCAGGAGGTCGAGACCATCCTGGCTAACACGGTGAAACCCTGTCTCTACTAAAAAAACAAAAAATTACCTGGGCATGGTGGCGGGTGCCTGTAGTCCCAGCTACTTGGGAGGCTGAAGCAGGAGAATAGCATGAGCCCAGGAGGTGGAGCTTGCAGTGAGCCGAGATCATGCCGCTGCACTCCAGCCTGGGCTGCAGAGTGAGGCTCCATCTCAGAAAAAAAAATTAGCCAAGTGTGGTGGTGTGTGCCTGTAGTCCCAGCTATTCTGGAGGCTGAGTGGGAAGATTGCTTGAGCCCGGGAGGCAGAGGTTACAGTGAGCTGAGATTACACCACTGCACTCCAGCCTGGGCAACAGAGCAAGACCCTGTTTCAAAAGAAAAATTTTAAAAAGTAAAAAGATACTGGATTGGACTATATGAAATTGTCATTTTTCATAGGTTGAAATGGTGTAATATCAGCAATTCTATATGCTTCAACCTAATATATAACCACAATACCATTATCACATCTCAAATTAATGAAAATTCCTTAATTCTTAATTATCTAATGTAATAAAAATTCAGCCAGTGTCCAAATTTTCCCAATGGTCTCATAAATGTTTTTCTATCATTGGTTTGTTTGAATTGAGATACAAACAATGTCTGCATATTGTCTTTGGTTTATATTTTTCTTGTTTCTTTCAGTTTATAGGTTTCCCATTTCCTCCCTTTCTCCTTCAATTTATTTGTTGAAGAAACTGGTTGTTTTGTCTTGCAGAGTTTCTAATTTTTTGGATTTTGCTGATTGCCTCCCTGTGGTGTTGTTTAAAATGTTGCTATATTCAGTTAGACAGGAGGAAAACCTTCAGGAAATCTATTGCACAACATGGTGACTAGAGTTAATAACAATGTATTGTATAGAGTAGTTCCTCCTTATCCATGGAGAACAAGTTCCAATACTTCCAGGGGATGCCTGAAGCCACAATTAGTACAAAAGCCTATGTATACGGTTCTTCCTTTCCTTACCAAATAGAGAACTTTCACACCTTCTTTTAAACAAGCACTTTAGGGCTTCTCTTTGGCATATCGGAATTGCCACCATCACTACTCTTGCTTTGGTGCCATTATTAAGTAAAAGAAGGGTGACTTGAATGCAAGCACCGTGATACCTGGACAATTGATCTGATCACCAAGAGGGCTACAAAGTAACTAACAGGCCAATGGTGTCTACAGCACGGATACATAGGACAATACATACAATACATACATACACATCCCAGGCAAGACAGAGCAAGATAGCGAGACATTTCATCATGCTACTCAGAATGGCACACAATTTAAAACTTATGAATTGTTTATTTCTGGAATTTTCCATTTAATATTTTTGGACTTTGGTTGACCATAGGTAACTGAAACTGCACAAATGAAAGCTGCAGGTAGGGAGGGACAACTGTATTTGAAAATTGCTTAAAAAGTAGATTTTAAATGATCTCACCACAAAGAAAGATATCTGAGATCATGAATATGTTAATTAGCTTGATTTAGTCATTCAATAATATATATATGAAAACATCATGTTGTACACCATATATAAAATTTTATTTGTCAATTTAAAAATTAATTAATTGAAAAAAGTTTCTGTATTCTCTGTAAACTGATAGAACAATAGGCTTGATGGAATTCCGGTTTGATTTTTTAGTAAGAAACTTCATAGTTGATGAGGTATTCTGCATCAGGAACCACACATCAGGTTATCTCTCATTTTTTGTGATGTTAAGATTGGCTTAGGCCACCTGATCCATCCTTTATAAAGTTTCTCATCAGCTTTCTACCTAATGCTTTTAGCAGCTATTGATAATCATTGCCTACATGCATTATTTCATTAAGCATTACAAAGTGGTGATAGTCTAACATTTCTTCAACATTTATTACCAGAAATTCTTTTATGAAGAATAACTTTTCCCCACATCCCCTTTGGCTTCCCTGAAAAGTCTGAGTTAATGCCAGATGTTTCCCTTTAATGATCAGTTCTCAGTTTCTCCCCTAGTATCCTCTGAAGGTGACCCAAAGAGTGTTTCTTAAAGCATCATGATGGATTCATGGCTCATTAGCATATTGGATGGGTTTTAATTCATTGCACTTATTATCTTGTATGTGTGTGCTTGGGGTTTCCCATCTTTGGCTAGTGGGAGCCCCTGTTTGACTCTTGACTCCTTTTCACACACTTCTAGTAGTCTTTGATAGTCCTGGCTTTCTGGTATGGTATGTTTTTCTAGGCTTATTATTATTTCTAGGCTTATTATGTTTTTCTAGGCTCATTCTTTTATTTTTCTGGGCTAGGACTTGGAATTATCGATATCTCTAAGGAGCCCTGGTTCCTGTAACTGAAATATAATACTTAGAGCCTACAGCCTGAGCACCTAGGCTGCTTGTTGCTACTGGATTGGTTGTTGTTTATATCCCTTTTCACTGGACAGAACCAGAAACTATTTTTAAAGAGACTATGTGTTCATATTGATATTATCAATTCAGATTTTTCATCCTTTTAAAACTTTATTCTTTTTTTAGATGCTAAAATTCTTGGTTCCTAACGACATTATAAGTAAGCAACTAAAGTTTCTTTGTCTTACATATGTAACGGTATTGTTAACGGTGGAGGGAGTCCAGTTTCTTGGCATCTTGAACACATAATTGGACAAAATGCACAAACAAAGCAAGGAAAGAATGAAGGGGGATTTATTGAGAATGAAAGTACACTCCACAGTGTAAGAGCAGGCCTGAGCATAGGGGCTCAAAGGCCCCATTACAGAATTTTGAGGAGTTTAAATATCCCCTAGAGGATTCCACTGGTTACTTTGGGTATGCCCTATGTAAATGGAGAGAATGAAGTAAAGGTACAAAGTGATTTACCACCTATGCCCTATGGAGAGGATGTTTTCTGTTATAGCTGAAGTGTGGATCAGCCTTATGTTCCCTACCTCCAGACTATTTTCCTCCCTCAACGTGATGACTGAAAATGTTTGTAAAGATTTTGTGGGAGATTTTGTCTTTAGGGTATATCCCAATAGGAACATATAGTTAGATTACTGTGTTTTAAAGTACATTGAAATAATTTCTTGCTGGGTGGTTGTATTAGGGTTCTCTAGAGGGACAGAACTAATAGGATATATATATATTTATGAGTTTATTAAGCATTAACTTACATGATCACAAGGTCCCACACTAGGCTCTCTGCAAGCTAAGGAGCAAAGAGAGCCTTTCCCAGTCCACTGACTCAAATGTTAATCTCCTTTGGCAACACCCTCACAGACACACCCAGGATCAATACTTTGCATCCTTCAATCCAATCAAGTTGACACTCAGTATTAACCATCACAGTGGTTAAGCCATCCACTTGCTAGATAGGTAGGTTCGTTTGTTTCATTTTACTTTTGTATTTCAGGAAAAATTGCTATTTCTTTCATTTCAGTTTAATTTTGTTTTATATTGTTCAAACATTTACATGGTTCTAAAGACAAATCTATAAAATAAGCTACATATAAAAAGTTCGGCTTTCATCATCTCTGCCCCCTTTCCTCTGATTCCTTTGTCATCCTATAGATAACCATTTTATTAGTTTTTGGTTTATCTTTTTTTTTTTTTTTTCAAATAAGCAAACATACGCACACATACACACAAATCTCTATATCTATATCTGTATCTATATAGTTAGATGCTTTTCATTTTTAAGATAAAAGGCAGCATACTATACCTACTGTTCTGTCCCTTGGCTTTCACCAAAGACTATATCCCAGATATCACTTCAAAGCACTATATAAATTCCTCATTCCTTTTTATAGCTGCATAGTGCTCAATTGTGTGGCTGTGTCCTAGTTCAGTAAACCAGTATCCTACAGATAGCCATTAGGTCTGTTCCCAATCTTTTACTGTAATAAATAATCTTGCCCAGGTGTCTTTTCATTTTTTGCCAGTGTAGATTTAGGTAGATCCCTAAAAAGTGGTACGGCTGGGCAAGATGCTGAATGCAAATGTAATTTTGCTAGATGTTGCCAAATTTCCCCCCAGAGGCCTTGTGCCATTTTGCATTCCCATCAGCAGCATATGAAAGTGCCTGTTTCCCTATAACCTGCCAGCAGGATATATTATCAAACTTCGGGATTTTTATCACGTTAGTAGGTATGGAATTGTAGCTCAGTAAGTTTTAGTGTGCATCTATAAGAGTGAAGTTGCCATCTTTTTATATAATTCTGTAAAAACTGCCTTTTCTGCCCTATATACAATCTGTTCACATCTCTGGACCTGTTCTTTGTTTTTTGTTTTTGTTTTTTTGAAACAGGGTTTTGCTCTGTCCCGCAGGCTGAAGCATGGTGGTATGATCACGGTTCACTGCAGCCTTGATCTCCTGGTCTCAAGCAGTTTTTCTACCTCAGCCTCCCAACTAGCTGGGACCACAGGTGAGCTGCCATGCCCAGCTAATTAAAAATTTTTTTTTCATAGAGATGGGGTTTTGCCATATTACCCATGCTGGTCTCCAACTCCTGGGCTGAAGCAATTCTCCCACCTTGGCCTCTGGAAGTGTTGGGATTACAGGAATGAGCCACCATGCCCAGCTTGGGCCTGTTCTTTTGACCACATTCACTAGTTGTAAATCTTCATCCTTTGAAGGTGACTGAGATGTTTTGAAAAGCAAAAAGTCTAAAAGCAAAAAGTTGAAAAGCAAAAACCTAAAGTTAATTGTTGAATAAAATTGCTGGGGTTTTGCTGTCAGATGGAACAGCTGGGACTGCCTGGGCATCTCTCTCAGTAAAGTCCCAGGACTTCTCCATATGCTCTTTCTGCAAGGGCTAGTTTGGGCTTCCTCACAGCATGGTGGCCCAGGGCAGTCAGTATGTTTGCGTAACTGCTCAGAACTCCAGAGCAAGCCCCAGCTAGCAAGGTAGAAGCTGCTTTGCCTTTTGTGTCCTAGTCTTGGAAATTATACAGTGTTACTTCTCCTGTACTCTATTGGTTACAAATGAGTCACAAGCCTGCCCAGATTTAAAGGAAGGGGAATCAGACTCTACTTCTTAATGGAGGAATGGCAAGTTTCTAGATGAGCATGGCAGTTTTAATAACTATGAAGGATTTTACCCTACAAGTTAGCCTGTCACAGTTTCTTGAATACTGGTAAGACATGAGACTCCAGGGTCAGAAACAAAGGACTTTACCACTGTGGCATAGTAAACCTTCTGAGCATTAGCATATTTGCATCAGTCCCTGTTCCCCCAAGTCTCACTGGGGAGAAGCAGATGGGTCCAGATAGATTCCTGCACATGTGTTACAGGAAATTTCCATTCCTATTAATCTACTGAAGCTCTTCTCACAGAGTACCAATTACCTTGTAAATGGAGAGTCAGCGCTCATGTCCCTTTCTGCAGCTTTCAGCACCACTGACCTGGCCAGTCTCCTCTGCCTACCCTTCCTCCGCATTTTGGAAATGGACCTTCTCCCTCAGTTTCACTACACCATCATTTCCCTTCCACCTCTGATTACGTCTTCTCTGCCTCATCCTCCTTTTTTAGTTCCTCTTTCCTGATTTGTCCCAGGCTCCACCCACGTCTCTTCATGCCCTTGCCCAGTTCTCTTCTCTCATCCAGCAGGCTCTCCCAGAGGACTCACCTGCTGCTGATGTTATCCTCCCAGTGGCTGCTTCCCACCGTATCTGCTCCTGATTCCAGACCACATT
Organism: Theropithecus gelada; assembly: GCF_003255815.1. Classification (NCBI taxonomy): domain Eukaryota; kingdom Metazoa; phylum Chordata; class Mammalia; order Primates; family Cercopithecidae; genus Theropithecus; species Theropithecus gelada. Next base: position 105,451,679 of record NC_037676.1, read on the forward strand.
TCCAACTATCACAAGGCATCCAAATACTGTCAGCCAAGTTCCTGAAATTCAACTTGCCCCAAACCAAATTAACCTCTTCTCCCACGTAACTGCCCACCCTATGGTGCCATCCCTCTCTGTTCATCAGAATCATCTCTGGTTGTTCAGGTGTAAGACTCGGGTTATTTTTGTTTTACTCCTATCTTTCTCTGCACATCTAATCAGGCACCAACTTCTACAGCCTGTCTCTGAAATGAATGGTTGCAGTGAATTGTTCCTTTCTTTCCAGGCCCGACTGCTGCCCTAGTTCCAACTCTCATTAATGGTCCCCTTCAAATCACCTACCACTGCCCTTCCTGGATGTGGGGGCATCTTGGTGGCTAGATAGTCATTCCCTTCCTCCCCTATTCCTCCGTGTGTGTCTCTTACAAAATCACAAGCTCAGTTGAATTTTGTGTATTTATCACACAGAAAATCCTTTCTTCCTTTCCTTCCTCCCTCCCTCCCTCCCTCCCTCCCTCCCTCCCTTCCTTCCTTCCTTCCTTCCTTCCTTCCTTCCTTCCTTCCTTCCT